>NW_020955462.1:669851-674741 GCF_003031625.1 Empidonax traillii | reverse complement strand
AAAAAAAAAAAAAAGGGAAATACCTGATAATACACAAAACTTCTGAGCTAATGTAGTAATTATGCAGCTTATGTAGCTTCTGAGCAACGTAGTAACATTGTGTAATACATGGAAATAGTATCTGATAACTCCAAACAAGAACAGCGTCTCTGTGATCTTCACCAGGAGCAAAATCTGTCTGTTCTGGTCCTGTCACGGTAACGAATTATCTTACAAAAAAAAAAAACACAAACAAAAACCAAACCAAAACAAAAACACACGGAGCAAGTTCAGTAACGTAGACGCAACTATTTAAGCTTGTTTGGCTGCTAAATTTGGGGATTAGAAACGAAGGGGGAACAGGTGGAGCATCAGGAAAGTAAACTCCCTTGAGCTGTTTGCCAGGAGATTGGAAGAGAGGTCACGAAACCAGGAAAGGTAAGCACACAGAGTAGCTTTGTGCTCGCTCGTAAAACTGATGGTTTCAAACCCTGGAAAATCCAACAGTTGTTCCCATCTGCATGTGTATGAGAGTTTAATTAAGACAACACAGTTGCTTGTATTTTTAAGGGTCCTTCACAGCAGTATTACATCACTGAGATGCTCCTGATTTTAAAGGGCAGACTTTCCTCATTTCTGTCATTTTCAGGAGCTCTGTTACAGCTCTTGAGTGCTGATGTTGTATTTACCTGCTCCTAATTTAAATGCTTCTGGGAGGAAGCAGTCCCTGAAGCCCACTTTTCCTTTCTGTGCTCAAACTGGATTAAAAACATGGGCAAAACAGGCTCCCTTGGCCTTTTTTCTCCCGTGGCAGCAAAGCCCACTGATGCCTGCTGATGATTTTACAGCTTAGAGCAATGTTTTTTTTGTGTTTCTCTGCGGTTTTCTCTGGAATACTAACTTTATTTGTTGCCTTCTGCAGGCACTTCTGGTTATGTAGTTGAACTCCACAGACCTTGTAACATTCCCCCTATGGAAATGTGTTGATCTCTGCTGTTAGGAATAGTGTCTGCTTGACTTCTTGTTGCTCACAAGGTGTTTTCACATTTTTTGGGACAGGTTGTTGCTTGTTTCAGAGGTGTCAGTGTAAAAATAAAAACCACATCCTTGACAAAGTATTTGCAGGGAGATTTTTTTTTTTTGGAGGAAGTTTGTGTTTGTTCAGCTGTCTTATCCAATGCACTTTATTAACCGAAACAGGGAGTTCTGTGCCGACCCTGATAAATCCAAATTGGATGGGAACTTCTGTGTTCAGAACCAGCGTGTTCGGTGTTAACAGGAGGAAATCCTAAAGGACTGATGGGTTTTGTGGTACTGAACACAGACATGCTTTAACTGGGAAGAACATCCAGGTCTTTTGCTTCTGTTGCCAGAGAAAAGTAGTTTGCAACTAATCCATGTCTGGGCAAGCTCCTGAACCAAAGACCACCCTTGATATCTTTCACACTCGAGCATCCCTATTACCCCTGTAATTCTCAACATACATTTCTTCCTTTATCTTCCTGCAACAGTAACAATGATATTACATCTTCTATTATACCCTAACAACAGAAATTATCCTTATCTGGCTGAGTGGGTAAGCTGATTTTCCACTTCTGCTTCAAGGGTTCTTGAAGCTCAGAGTCGGGGAGGTTTTGCTGTCTGGCAGTTTTCATGAGGGTTCGTGGATGGCAACACATCGCCAGGTTTTGCAGCGACATTTAACCCTTAGTTTACCCCTTCTCAGTAAGTTTTAGACACTTTAGAAAGGTATCTCTGGCATTTATTGGGATAAATGGGGCAGATGTTCAGTGGCAGTAAATTGCCATGTGGATTTACCCCACGTGAGTGTTGAGCTCTGCTAATTAGCTTACACAGCGTTTCAAACCCTTGGATCGGTTTTCCCCCGGGGAAAACTGAATTTCTGTTAGATGAAGTGTTCGTGGCAAAAGTGTTCCAAAGAGTATGAATATAAATGTGAATTTGAGTCTGCTCATTTCGTAAATTCCTCATGTAAATTATGTCTCTCTGCTGAGGGAGTGGATAAAGTGCAGCGTGACCCTGAAGATAGTGCAGATGGCACATTACAGGCAGCAGCCGTTTGAAATATTAGTTCTGGTCAAACAAATTGCAGGCAGAACATGTGCTGAGCTGTGCTCCTGCAAAATTCAAGCCTAATTAGAAAGTTTTCAAGTAGGGGAGGGACGTAACACATCTCCAGGATGGTCAGATCAATCCCTTATCCCCGGCTGGGAATGTGCCTGGAGAACATTTTCTTTTTGCAGGGAGATTGCACAAGCAGAGGTGCTGCTGATGGATGCTGCTCTTGACATCCCACCAGGACTGAAGGGCAGTGGGGGAAGGCAGGAGCAGCCCCTTGACTGGAAAGCTACCTAAAATCTGAAGGTTTTTTTCCCATGGAATCTGTCATAATGTGTTGTAAGCTGTTGTAAACTGCAATCAAGTCATCTCTGTAACCTTTCCTGAATAAGCCAAAGTAGCCTGAGCTTCCCTGAAGTTTCACTGTGATGATTTCCAAAGGTTTTAATTTTTCATACACATACCTCTTATATTTTTATTTTTTTTTTTATTTCTAAAGCACACACTGAAAAATGGGCACAGGACTTCATTAATATTTTTTTTTTTTTGGCAGAAGTAGCGCGCTCTCTTTACCAAGCTGATGTTCTTCTGGTTGTATTTTAAACAGTATCAGCTCTAGTGCAATTCTGCCAGGTAATTACTGATTAATTACAAGATAATTACCTGGCAAGGCTCCTAAGAACTTGTTGGGGTATGGATTCTGTTTTATGGGGTATATGATCTTTCTTTTATTAGCACTCAGTGAAGGTAATCAATTCCTAGTACTCATTTAAGTGTTAGCATTTTGTTCTCTAACTTTTCCTCAGGATTGATTTCTGCTCTGTAAAACTTCCTTTTTAGAGAGTTATGGGCCAGATTAACCGCAACAACAAAATTAGGAGTGTGGGCTCTGGGTTTCAGTGTGCAGGAGATCAATAGGGAAACACAAGCAAGAAGGGAGCATGGAGGTGAAATTTGGGTTCACAGTCTTGTACCTTAAGAGACTTGAGAGGTTATTCTGTCTTCTCAGGGACAATGGAGCACCCAGGAGGTAAATTGGAACATTAAAGTAAGAAAGAAGAATGGAAACTGGTTTAAATGTTGAGCTCTTGCATGCATATTTCGAACCAGTATTTGTCAATTAGAAACAGAAATATTCTGTTTCGAATTTTTATGGTACAGCTGCATCTACATCCCTTTCTGGAGAGAATTTCTGGAAAAGGAGTTACAGGGACGAGGTGGGCAAGAGGAGGAGGTTTAGGCAGCATAAACAGAGCGAGGGCTTTGGGTTTTGGGGAGCTCTTTTTGCTGTAGGCCAGGGAGCTGAGCACCACAGGGTGTCTGGGAAGTAAGGAAGGGATGCTGGGGGCTGTGCATCAGAGAAACTGCATCAACCACAGTGAGGGAGGGAAGAGATTTTGTGTTTTTAGTGAGGGCATTTGCTTCCCCAAGGAAATTAGTGATGGAAGGCAAAGGTGAGATAAGGAATTTCAGCTAAAAATTATTTTTGGCAGATTTCTTTTTTTTGGATACTAAATAATTCTTTCTTATCGTCGTTGGCTTCTCAGAGCAAAGATGAAATAATATAAAAGGCCTGTAGAAATTTAGCTTTTCCACTGCTTTTGGGGTTTGCTTGTTAGCAAAAGAGTCCCTAGAATCATCAGCTTCTTTGCCCTACACAAAGAAGTCAGCAGGGCTGGGTAGACTCAGTGGTCCAGAAGTGCTATCAGCCAAAGCAGATAGCTTGATAATATTTTTCAGCTTCTGAAAAATGTTGGAAGTGGAAGGAAAGGGGATGTTTAGATTGTGTGCACACAAGGATAGCCGTAGCTGTGGCTGGGTGTTACCTGCAGAGACAATTAGGAGAGAATGTCAGAAAAAAACCCACAGATTTTCTGTGTTCATAAACAGGAGAAGCAGGAAAGCAGGAGTCTGAAGGGGAGGGTGGTTAGGCTGGCACTGCTGATGGTTCATTCAACCTGCACAGAATAACTACTCGCTGTCCATGCCCAAGTTAGGTTTGCACTACACGATTAACACAAAGCTAAGCAAAGCATAAAAAGCCACCTTGTCGTTAAGAAAATGCTGTTACAGCGAAACAAACTGAAATAGTGCTGCAGGCAGGCCTGGAAAAACCCAGAGAGAGCAAACTCAGGTGTCAGGCTTTGCAGTCAGCCCGTGGCTGGGAACTGCTGATGGCGATCCTGCATGGACTGGGGTGAGGGGCACCCCTGCCTCTGAGCATCTCCATCAGGAACCAGAGCTGTTGGTGTTTAAAGAGGAGAAGCTCTTTTGGTAAGTGCTTTCCCTCTGAAGCCTTGCAACAGGAGATCTTCCCAGGTTCTGTGCATTATAAAAACCATGGGCTCTTACAGTGATTTTAGTGAGGGAAGGTTGACCTTTTGCCACTGATTGTTTTTCTGATCGAGATGGGGAGTGGCACTTACGTATAATCTTACAAAACATAATTATTATTAACATACCATTAACATCAGCTTTGTCCAGCACTAATTTTCCACCTGTCCATCTGTGTGATTTCCCTGAGCTGTGATCCAAACTGAGGCCAGCACGTGCATCACAAACAGCAGAGCATTTAATTCTGGTCTTCATCTGTGTTGGGTTTCATGTGCTCCTAAGCCCTCTGCAAGCCCTCTGGTGTCTCTATATTTCAGAGAGAAGCACAAATCTGCCACAATCTGCAGAAAACAAATCTTTGCAGAGCAATAACTCGACAGAAGATGCGTCTAGAAGAAGCAATATCCCAGCAATTGTTAATTGCCAGAGCCTGGTAAGAGCCATGAGGAATGTTGGTCCAGTTTGAGAAAGGATGGGAATACAGGCAAGTAAATCAGA
>NW_020955462.1:581159-669599 GCF_003031625.1 Empidonax traillii | reverse complement strand
ATTTAATTCTGGTCTTCATCTGTGTTGGGTTTCATGTGCTCCTAAGCCCTCTGCAAGCCCTCTGGTGTCTCTATATTTCAGAGAGAAGCACAAATCTGCCACAATCTGCAGAAAACAAATCTTTGCAGAGCAATAACTCGACAGAAGATGCGTCTAGAAGAAGCAATATCCCAGCAATTGTTAATTGCCAGAGCCTGGTAAGAGCCATGAGGAATGTTGGTCCAGTTTGAGAAAGGATGGGAATACAGGCAAGTAAATCAGATCTCAATAAACAAGAAGCCGGTTAAAAGCCTCATAAACAATTAATGAATGAGAAAAAGATTGTTGTGGAGCAAACAATTAACCAGAGACAGAGCTGAAAAGTAGTTAATGACACGGGCATAATAATCACGAATTCTAATGGCAACAAATTCAGGAAGACAATAGTGTCTTGCCATGAAATAAGGCATTCTGGCATGGAAACATTTAGAGCTCATATTGTACTATTTTAATGCAGAATTTTCAGAATAGAATCTAGTCTTAGTTATATTTCATAAAGTTAAAAATGCTGAAAATACCTGAGCCTATTTGGAAACCGAGCTGAGGGGCAATTCAGGAGCCAGGAGTACCAATGGGAGCTTTCCGTGCTGATGGCTTGGAATGCTGTATGGACATTCCTGCTTACCCCTTAAAGTAAATGCTAAGCAATATAACAATATTATTATTATTATTATTGTTCTCAATGACAACAACAACAGCAACATCAATATTTGTTGGTTTTGTTGTTATTGTTATTGTTTCATATGTTTTTCTGGGAGGGAGAAGCAGCTGTCCCGGCACCTGGAGAGGTCCTGGGGTAAAACAATTTGGCAAAGCCAGTAAGTTGCCACAAAACGTTTTTGCTCCATGTGAATATTCTCTTTAACAAAACTGGGTTTTTGGAGCATGCTCTGCCTTTGGGGTGACCAAAATTCCTCTTTTTTAGAAAATGAGATCACTGGTTACTGTTGCCAGCTAAAAGATACCCAGTGAAGAAGGGAAATTTTTACCAATTCAAATTTCTTTCAGTCTTGCCCTCTCTTTTGCTTATTCAACTTTACTCTTCCTTTTTATGAGGCACAGACTAAAAGGCTCAAAATAAGGCTGCACTTTGGTCTTTTAAAGTCTTCTTAATGAGCTAGGAGTAAAATTAGTTAAGATGAGGACTAAAAATAATATTTAAGCGAAAAATTTGAGATGAGATCATAATACTTCCTAAACCCAGAGCCCAGTGACACTGGGGCCCTATGGATGAGCTTTTTGACGTGTAAAGAAAAGTATTCTGCAACTGCCCTCACGCGAAGTTTCCTGCATTCCAGAGGGTAAAGTAAATGTATCATCTCCTCACTAAAATACTGGACTCTTCTGTCAAACCTGGAATGATGATGAACACCATATAAATATATATATATATAATATTAAAAAACTGATACCTCAAAATACTGCTTAACACTGGCTGGTGCTCAGAGCAGAAACGTGAGAGAGCAGGGTGTGCCTGTTAACAGGTTGACCTGCTTGTTCTCAGGAGGCTTTTGTGTCCCTTGCCATTTACAGAGGTCCCAGAATTTAATGAAATTAATTTATTTTGTAACCATTACCTGGTGGGAGTTGGCTAGTCCCCAACAAGCAGTCCTGCTGAACTTTCTACGGAATTCTGTCCTGATTGTAACCCCTCTGTTTTCACTCGTTGCAGGAACTGTGCTTTTGGTTTTAGATTTTCACTGAAATCTTCTCCCACGTTTGTGCTTGATCTGCAGGAGGAAAAGCAATATGTGGAAAGTTTTTATTCATTTAGCTGCACTATTTGGAAATAACAGCGAATGTATGGAGGGAGTTGCTCAAATGATGGCACTGAGACCACTTTCACTGAGAATATTGCTGCAAAATCTGCTAAATAATAGCCTGAGTAAAAGAGAGCATGATGTTCAATTTGAGGCCATTCCCAGAGCTTGCTGCTCTCAGGAACCTGTGGATATTTGAGTAAATTTTGTTGCTGTTTGCTGTACTGTGCTCCCAGCCTCTTACCCTTCAGGAGAGAAATCAGCACCTCTGAGCGGATGAGGATGGTGGGAAATTGGGGAAATTGCCATGTGAGGTCACTGCTCCTCCCCTTGGGGGGTGTGTTTGCTTTCTCAGCACTGGTTTCTGCAGCAGTTGAGCATCAATAGTTTATGCTTCCAGAGCCACCTTCTGAGAGGTGAAACTCGAGTTCCTTACAAATTCTGTTGGAGCAATAAAAAGCTGTGGTGTTAGAGCTGCTAATGAGAAAAGTCTTATCTATTTAAACTAATTCTGGGGCTCTTCAGATTTAAATTTCTCTGAAAAAAAGCACACGTTTTTGGTGGCTGCCTATCTGTTATTGAAAAATCTCGCTTATAATCCTCCATGGCTTAAATTATTGGTATTTTTGAAAATTAACTGGCTTGCTCCTCTCTTCCCATAAAGGCAAATCCTGTTGAATTTTCCCTAGTTTTTAGGCCAGGTGTGTTGAGCTCCTGAAGCCTTTCCCAGTGGCTCCAAGGGGACTGGGCTTTGCATTTCATATCCCTGTGAAGGTTTTCTCTGTTGTAAGTCGAATGCAAGACGCTCAAACGCTTGTCCATTTTTAAAACTTAGTTCATTCTTCTCCCCAGAAGGAGGATTAAAAATTATGGAATTTACACTAAGTTTGTGTGACACCAGCAATCTATTCCATTAAAAAAAAAAAAAAAAAGAAGCAACAAACAACAACAATAAAAAACCCCACATTTCCCACCCCTGTTATTTCAGCCTTACATCTAAATGTTGCCAAGCTCCCCCTTAGGGAGTTGGATCAGGATCTGTGTGCAGGCAGAGAGGGATGGAGTCTGGCACTGATAGCAGGCTCACTGGACATGAATTTATCATAATTCATTCCTGACTGAATCTCTCTTTCTGATTTGAATGGTACATGGCTTGGGGTTGGTTCATTTGTTCATTTTCGTTTGTCTGATTGTTCATTCCCCCGCCTTGATGTGTCCAGAAGGAGGAAAGCTGCCAGGCATTCAAAACACATCAGGGGAAAGAGTCTGTCAAGTTAAATACCATCAGGGCCATCTCAGCCATCAGGACTGTCATGTCCTGTTTTGATTCACAGTGATTTTTGCTGTGGACATGTGAGCAGAGGAGTGTTTAAGCACTGGATCATTTCACTGTGTGTCTGAGCATTCTTTGGTTCTGTGATCGTGCACTGCAAACACTACGGCAGGAAAGCCTTTACTCAGCTCTCTTTAGATAGAGAAATAATATTTTTCCAGAGTTGTAGCCCAGTTGTTTCAGTGGGTTTTGGTAAAAGCTTAATTTTGTAGGCTGTTTTCAAGTTGAAATGGCCAGGTCGGATGGGGCTTGGAGCAACCTGGTGCACTGCATATTGATAGGAGGAATCACAGTGTTTTCTGTGTTCTCCTCTGCTCCTTTCCTAATAACTCGGAGCTCTCAATTCCCTTTTTTATGACCTTCACAGAGCATTGTGCTCGAGTTCTCCTGGAGCAGCACATTCCAACTCCAGCGCCTCAGAATCTGCTGCTGTGTGTGGAAATTTGAGATTACATTTCTCCACATGCACAAAACTGCACTTATCTGTGATGGATTCCAACTGCTCCTCCTTCCCACGATCTGTTGCATACAGCGTGTCCTTCCCAGTGCTCATCTTCCTGGCAGTCCCTTAGCTAGGTGAAAAAAAACAAACAAACAAACCTTCAGTTCCATGTGTGAGCTCAGGGGTGAAACATTTTAGTTGTGAAGCTTTGTCATTGCAGTGGGAAAGTTCTTGTCCTCTTGGTAACAGCCATTATATTGCAAAAATTCAAACATCTGCCATGCTAATGATTTGGCAATAAGAATTTCCACCCTATTTTTATATAAACAGATATACAGCAGGTTTTATGGTCATTTGCATCTAGAGCTCTGTAACATCGGGGAAGTTTTCTTGCCCACTCATGATGTTTACAAAATACTACATAGTTGTCCTACCCCATGATTTCTTTGCTCTGAATTGCTCTCATAGTAAATATTTTTGTCAGCAAGAACCCCTGCCCTGTGCTTAACTTTTAACTTAAAGACTTCATGAATTCTATCAGAAGTTATGTTGAAGTTCTGGGTGCTTGCTGGCAGCAGATGTTGGTTTGAATAATTGTACTCATATTAGATAACTTTCCTTGAAAATATAAGGATCCAAGTTTCAAAAAGATTCCAATGAAATCTGAATTGAAAACATGGAAACATCAGACCTGGAGAGGTCAGGGAGACGGAGGACAGCCAAATAAACTGGAAGTTTCATTATTGTCCACTTCTATTGTTTTAATACAGGTCTTAGACTATTTAGAGCTTTCTCTAATGGTCCACTTCCTGGAATCTTGTAATTAGCAGAAAAGTAGATTTTAATTAAAAGTATTTCAGGATCTCATTGACTGAAAAAAATGAAATCACGAGGGAAAAAAATTGTCGATAGCACACATTTAAACATTAGAGGTGCTAGAAGGCAAATAATGTATTGCTTTTTGAAATGTGACTTGAAAGGTGTCACTAAAGGCTTATTTTTAAATACATTTCAGACTTGTTTTGACTGAAAATTTTTGCTTAAAATTACAGTTTTCTCTGAGACACTCCTAATGTTTTTCTTTAATTGAGGGTTTACATTAACAGCCCTATAAATAACTGAACTCCCAAGTGCTTAGATTCTTCCACTGAGTTAAAGAAATTTTTGCCAGTAAAATGAATACTAGACTAAGAGCATTACCTGAGATTCATCAGAACTCGAGAGAAACATTGCTGGGTATGGCAAAGAAATACAGAAACCAAAAGGGATTGAAGTGGTACTGTAGAGAAAAACCTCTTTACTTGGGTTCAGAAATCACAGCACATACAGAGCAAACACCCACTTTCATATTCACTGATGTGAGAGAGAACTATACTACAAAGCATTTCCAAGAGGGCTTTTTTTCACCTGTTTTTTTTTCCACCTATTTTTTTTCAGCTATTTGTTTCTGACTACTGACATGTCAATAATATGCCAATCTCTCCTTGTTCTGGTATGATGAAACACTCCCGGGTGAGCTATTAAAGGTCTCATTTTTCTGTCTGTTTTTTGCCCTAAGTCGATTTTCTTCACTGCTGTGGTCAGTAATTTTTCTTGGTACCTCTTGCCCTTCATCTGTTGTGAATTGTGCAATCTGTGACCTCTCTTAAAAGGAACCTGGTGTGCTGTTCCAGCACAAACAAACAGAAGCCCTCGAGGCAGAGCTGGTGGACAGATCACCCCATTTACAGTGGTAAGTGTGGGCAGTGGAATAACGTTGGTGTTCTGCACACAGTAAGTTTTCCATCAGCACTGGGGCAGGTGAAACACCCTGTTGGGAGTGCAAATAAAGGGAAATCCTGCCCCTGATTAAAGCCTTCCCACTGTTTATTGTGTCCCGTGTCTCTGCAGGGTCAGGAAACATTTTGCCTCCTGGAATAAAGGGAGAAGCATCTTTCATATTTGGGTGCTGTGCCATAGTTCTTAAACTGCAGTGTAAGCAAAGAGCTCCTTTTTTTCCACAGGTTAGTGCAATCAGCTGATTTTGATATTAATTTGGAGACGTGTGTAAAAGGCAGTTAATCAATATGTTTTGTGTACTGAGAACAGAGCTGACAGCGTCAACTGGTGCTGTATGGAATATTTGATTTTATTTTAATTGCTGATTTATTTCCTGTGTTCCGTAAAACAGACTTTACAGGCTTGCTTCCTCGGCTTAATTCCTTGTGGATGATGAAAAATCAATACAAATGAGGGCTCAGTTTTGCAAATATCCATATTTGGGTCCAGCGTAGTTACTCAGATTCCAAATAATTTGGAAGAGCAGTTCTTCATTTATAAAGTGAGAAGGGATAATTTATTCTACCTCAGCAAAAGCACACCAGGCATCGTTGTCCATGAAAACCAAGGCCATGATTAAGTATTAATTGTACTGCTGGAGGTAACTGCAGGGGGTGAGAGGCTTGAAGTCTTGGCTCTTTAGCAAAAGTGATGTTTTATATATGACATATTTATTATGAAAAAGATTCTTGTGGAACAAGCCCTTCAGAAAGGGCCTGCTCCAAACCGAAGTTTCTTTCCTTTGATATTTTTTAAGGAAACCATGTTTGTTTGGGGTTTTTGTTTGGTGTCCTGTTTGTTTGTTTGTTTGTATTTTTATTTCCCCCTTTTTGTTGTACCCTGTGCTCAGTGTTGTGATGAGGTCCCCTGTGCTTGCTTTTTTGGCAGTGTTGGGATCATCCTGTACAGGGTGAGCAGCTAAATGGCAAAATAAATATAATTCCAAGCCTGCCTATCTTCTGGCAGCTAATTTTGGAGGACTCCTTTGTTGTCTCTGAGGTCACAACCTCCACATAACAGGTAGGTAAATGATTTCAGGAACAGGAGAGGTGTGTGTGGTCTCACAAGATCACTGGAGGTTGAACTGCAACAAATTCAGGCCCGATGTGATTCATTGCTATGATACACAGTGTTCAAAGAGAAGGTAACAAAGGAGGAAATCTCTTTAAAAAATAATTAGGTGTCTGATGTCAGCTTGGAAATGTCCCTAAGTTTGGGGGGAAGAGTGGTTATTCTAGCACTGACTTCAGGCAGCTTCCTACCTTATTTTCCCTTACTCTAATGTGCATTCCCTCCTAATCTCTGCAAGCCAAGTGGCACCTCTGGGAGAGGGACTCAGGATTCTTGTGTTTCAGAATATCTCAATAGAAGGAACTGTGGAACAGGGCAATGGTCAATGCAAGAGCAGCATTTTCCCCTCCTTAAAAAAACCCACCCTATTTTCTGTCAGTGTTCGTGAGGCCTTTGGAAAATGCCCTTAATAACATGCTTTTACTTGAATTGGTCAGTCCAGGTCAGGTTGGATTAAATGATCAAAGCAGGTGCCTTCCAGCTGAAATAGGAGTAGTGGTTCCTTTCCTCTCAGCAGCAGTGTGAGTGTTTTCCATTCCCGTTGAAGCAATGTTGTTTATTTACTTAAGCTTAATGAGTGAACATAGCCCTCGGTAATAACTCCAAACAAAACCTGGCTTTATCCAGTGATGGGAATGTGGTTTGCTCTTGCTCTGCCTCTAAGGTACAGCAGAGAAGCCGAGTTTTTGCACCAGTTATGTGTTCTCCCACGGGTACCCAGCTCCCAGGGCGATGCTGAGCCATCCTCTGGGTCACCATGCCTGGCCCCCCATGGGGTGGGCAGAGGCTGCACTGAGGTGCTGCCCCCCTCCCAACCACCCAAACAACCCAAGACGGAGAAAGGAGCTGCGATCCCACTATTTAATGCTCTAAAGGAGAAGGAGGGATGTGGGACGGGTCAGGGTGTCTCGTGGCCCGGGAGCTGCGTCACCGCTGCCGCCGCCTTTTCCTGGGCCTCGACGTGGACCTGCGGGAAGGTCCCTTTTTCCGCGGGGGTGCCGCTGGCTGGCGCCGGGCACGGGGCCTGGCTGCTGCCACCTCTCTTGTTCTGGGCTCCCCCTGGGTCCTGGTGACTCCTGGTGGCAGCTGCACCTGGTTTAGAACAGCCTGGGGCTGCTTCTGCGTTTTCTCCTGCCCCGGCTGGGCCCTGCGGGGCGAGGGAGCCCGGGGGTCACTGCGTGGGCTGAGGGAGGGGGGCAAGCTGGGGGGAGCGGGTAGGGCATCCTCGCTGTCCCTTTGCTGCGCCTCCACCGCTGGCTCCTGGGGACAATCTTCTTCCAGCAGGCATTCACAGAACTCGAGGAGTTCGTCCAGGTCCTCAGCGGTCAGGCTGGGGGCGTTGGCGGCCAAGGCGGTGTCGTCGCTGTCCTCTTGGGGCACCTGCACCTGTTCCCCGGGGCAGCCGCTCTCTGCCAGGTACTCAAAGAGGTCGTCCAGGAGGGCGCTCAGGGTGGGGCTGTTGGGGGCATCGCCGACGGTGTCCTCACCCGCCGGGGTTTCAGGCTGGGCGAGCGGGTGGTGGCTGGTGGTGTCCTCTGCCTGCTCAGGAATGGCCTCTGTGCTGGCGGTTGATCCCTCCTCTCGCAGATCCGTGGGCTGCCTGGGGGCCGGGGTGGTAACCGCTGCTGAAAATGGAACCCCAAGAGGTTGAGGTTTTCCTCAGCCAGGCCGCCTACCCACGGGCTCTGCCACCCCCCAAACTCACCTCTGGGCTCCATCGTGGTTCTGCCTGCCAGAGCAGGTCGGTGGTGGACACACAACACACCAGAGCCCGTGGGGTACAGGGGCTCTCCCTGGACCACAGCCCTTGGCTGGTGGGGCAGAAGCGCCCCCGTCACCAGCTGCTGTCCCCAGCCATAGGCAGAAGGACAGGGAGGCAGCTGCATGGGCCAGGGAAGCTGCACCACCGGGGAGAGGGACACCACCTGCCCCGGGGCCCCCAGAGGCGCTGGCACCTCCTGCTTGAGGGTGGCTGGGACCAACTGGTGGGTGCCAGTGTGGAGCTGGACAGGCCCAGGGGACAGCGGCAGCCCCGGGACAGAGGGCAGCTCCCAGGGAGCTCCGGGGACTGGCCTGGCCAGCGCAGCGAAGCTCACGCTGGCCACCTTCAACACTGTCACCTGGAGAGGGAACCTCTCTGTTGGGGGAAGCAGAAAGGGGTGGTGAGGTGAGGTACTGGGGGGCACAGCCGGTGGGGGGTACCTGGAGGGCAGGGCTCCCGGGAGGGGTGGGAGCCTGCTGCTGTACCTGCCATGGTGCTCGGCCACCTTGGGGATTGTTTGGGGCGAGCGGCATTCGGGGGGTTCTGTTGCCAAGGAGATTGTTTGGGGCAAAGAGCGTTCCGGGGATTCCGCTGCCGGAGCTGGTGATCCCACCAACGCTCGCTCCAGCCAGCGCTGGGGTGAAAGGAGGAGCTGCCCGCCACGTCCAGCATGAAGGTGCCCCCTGTCTCCTCCCAGCTCTGTCCCCGCTCCCAGCACCGGCCGCCAGCTCAGGAGCAGCAAGCTGGCTGTTGCAGCAAACTACCCTGCTGTTCCCTGTGGGGCAGCCCAATCCCACCTAGACCCCCCCCCCACTCTGGGCGTGGCACGGGGAGAGCTGCACCTTTGCCACTCACCTGCCGGGTGTCCATCAGCCGTTTCGGCAGTTGCCCTGGGGTGCAGATGCCACATCCCAGGGCGGTTGCAGAGCCCTTGGCCCAGCCCAACTGCCTGCTGGCCCTGGCACTGCCCCTCCAGCCCTGTCCCCACAGCCCTGGGGCTCGTCATGGCCTGCCCGCCCCACCCAAACATCAGCAGAGCACACTGGGCGCTGATGGTGGTGCTCCAGAACTGCTGTTCGGGAGTGTTAAGAGCGGCTCCAGGCCCAGTTCCACTGAAATCATTGAGAAGCTTCCAAAATCAATCCCCTCCTGGTGTCGGTGTGGGAAATGGAATTGCTGGGTGGTTCTGGAAGGGGGGGTGACCCTGGTCCAAAATCGTCTCTATCATTTTGGGCCCAATTTTCAGAGCTGCTGAACACAAGTCTGCTGAAATTAAACAAAGGCTTTGGTGGTCAACTGCTCTGAAAATAACTCCAGAATTGGCAATGGCTCTCGTTTTGTCTCACTCTGGTGTTCTCCAAAATTAGGTTTCAAGCAGCGTGGAAGGGCATTTCAACGTGTTCTTTCTGCAAATGTTGTGGCAAAATGAATTGGGTGTGATACAAAGTAGATTCTGTTTTATTTGCGCCTTTTAACTTCATGCCTTTAGTGAAATTAATTTTTCAATGGACCTCAGAGTTTAACTAACTCAAAGTGTCTTTCTTTCCTCACGACTAGAATATAGAGCTGAATTCCTTGAGAATTGTGTCCATATCTTCTTTTATGACTAATAGATGTCTGTGCTTAAGAGCTACCAAGTGTCAGAACTCAGCTACTGAAGGCTTACCTGGCATAAAGAGAAATGCAGAGGATATTTTGGAAACCAAATCTGATAGTTTGGCTGTCATCAGAAATTGCTCTGGTTTTTTTTTTTTTTTTTTCCCAATGGCTGATAGTAAATTCACTGGATTTCATAACTGAAAAATATTGTGTGTTTAAAATAATGCAGTGAAAACACAACCTCGTAGGAATCCTCATCTGTTGTTTCACCGAGCTGAATGCCAGAATTAGTCACTGTCAAAGGCTCAACTGGGAACCACAGAACTTACTCTGACATCAGGTAGTGAGCCCAATTCCATCCAAATGCCTCACGCTGGGAGTAAAAAGAACGGGCTGCCTGGAGCATTTTGCAAAGATGATGTACAGATGTACAACACAACCTCACCATCATCAGAAATGACCAACGGTCATTTCTGATGATGGTGAGGTTGTGTTGTATATCTGAAATCCTGGACCTCAGGATGTGTTTTGCTAGTGGTGAAGATTGTGGCATTTATAATCTTATTTTTCATTCTATTCCGATTTCTGCAAATATTTTGATTATTGCAGAGCCTGGATACTAGTTTTCTAAATGTTAATTTTATGCATTAATTAGGCACCATTAAGCATTTCTCCCAAAACACATAGATTAAGCATTTCACTGTGCTTTTCTAATTACATTTTTAAAAAAACCAAGCTGTAAAATTGCCTGGAGTCGGTTTGTACCCACACATGCAGCTCTCATTAATGTCAGTGAGTGTTAAATGTAGAGGGAGAGAAAATTAGACTTGGGATGATAAACCTTATTAAAATGTGCGTAGGTGTTTAAACTCCAATCTGTGTTGGTTAGTGGATGAAATGCCTAAATAACAGGGTCTGGTGTGGATTGGAGGCACAGTAATAATCTCCCAAACTCTCCACGGGTGGGATAGGCCAGACACCCTCAGCCTCTCCAGGGAGATGTGCAGGGCGATTGTTCAAGCCAGAGCTTGGATTTGATCTGCCAGCTGATGCTGGTTTTGGGGGAAGAGCTGCCTGGGAGGCACCTGCCCCACTGCTGCCTGAAGGAGGACATCCTCCAGAAACAAAAGAAATCAAAAAAAAAATGTGTGAAGACTTGGAAGAGGAGAGTAATTTCTCCAGTAGACAATAAATCCACAGCTCCAGCAATGCTCTGGGCACGCAGGACACAGCACGGGATGAGTGGGCAATGTGGAACATTTTCCTGCATCAAACTGGCTTTAGGAAATGAACATTCAGAGATAGGGAGGAGGTTGTGAAGTGTCTCCTAACCCAAGAGAAATCCCATTCTGCCTGCTCTGGGGTCACGATGCTGCGGTGAAAGGGGCAGATGATTTGTCGTTCATGGCATGGCTTACTCGGCTTTTGCTTGGCTGTGGGAATAGCTGTGGATTTATGGAGTGAAGGTGACCCATGTGCTGGTGTATTGCTGAGTTGAACATGCTTTGTTCTGGATGTGGAAGCCTCAGCTCTGTAGCGTTAGTGTTGCCCACTTTTGGCTTATCTTTCAGGAGCAGCAACCCCTGCTCCCAACACCACAGGTCCTGGAGAACCAGCAGTGTGATGTGCCTTAACCACACCTGCAGCTTTGGGCAGGTGAGCTGATTTGCTTCCTAGTCAGATGCACTACTCAGATTGTGACCAGATTTGCCCAAATGTTGTTCACTGTCTCCCTCTTAAATTTGTACTCCAAGTAGATGAAGTGCTGACTGTGCATTTCAGCGGGGGAAAGAAACCATCCCCTTACATTCTCAGTCTTCAGCGAGATTTGAGAACCCAAAATCATTACTGGCCCTGAGCTGGGGGTGTAATCTTGTGAATGAAATGGGTAACAGGTCTGTGTGTCTTGTGTCATATCTCTTCCAGTGGGGCCTCTGAATCCTCACCAGATTCTTTGTAATAGCAAGTAATACAGTTTCTTAGACAGTATTAGGTTTGCAAATTCAAAACCAGAGGTTCTGTCTATCAGAAGAAGACTTGCTGCAAACGCTGAGCAGGATAACTAAAGGCCTGTAACAGGATCGAGAGCTGTGCCAAGACTTTTGCTTATAGGAGTAAAAAGTACTTTACCTTCCCAAAGTATTTAGAAATTGTCACACAAGAAAATAACCATCTCAGACAGAAGCCAAGGAAAGGTAGATTTTCACAAGGAATGCAGAATTTCTCCTTTTCCCGAGGAGTCTGGAATGCTGTCGGCCTTCCTCAGACTCCTGGGGGAAGAGAAGGAAGGAGTTCACAGAAAACAACACCCGAGGCTCTTCGGTGAGCAGGGGCAATAAATATCCCAGCATCTTAGGAAAGCTGTGCAAAGGGCCGTGGGAAATACCTGCCACAGCTCGTTATTAGAACACTCAAAAATACAGGCAAGGAGAATTAGGCTGGCATCAGGTGAAGGCTCGAAGGAAGAGGCTATCAGCTGGAGGTTTGGGGATATTTTCTGTTGTGGTGGTTGTTATTGTTTTGTGTTGGCTGCTGCTGCCATCTACAAGGCTTCTGCAGCGCTGGCAGTATCTGGACAGGAGGAGGGGAGTGTGGATAGAGGAGAAATACGTGGAACTTTATTCCCTCATGTGAGTGGCAGAGAGAAGAAAGGAGCTTTTTGCTTTCGTATAGAGGGGGGGGAAAAAAAAAAAAAAGAGAAAAGATAGAAAAAACACTTATGTTGTTTAGCCAGCACTTCTTATTGGCTACCACAGAAGAAGATGTTGAGGGACAATGAGCCAGTTCTGAGGATCAGTTCCAGCGGAGGGAGTTCTGAATGGCTCCACTGGATTTTGAAATGCAGGGGCTGAGAAGCTTCACGAGGCAGTTTTATTGTTGAGTCAAATAAAGCTGTACCCTTAAAAAAAATGGAAGTGTAATTTTTAGTCCTTTTCTGTCTTGGAAAACCAAATTAGGGCAATTTTCAATAGGCAGGGTTATTTCAGGAAGTTATAGGAATGATCTTTTTTAAGAAGAAAATGTTAAAAAAGATAAAATAGCGTTGTGTAAGGACTGTGACCTCCTCCCCCCCAGTTCTTCTGCTTGTTTGGAGCTGTGTTTTAATCAGAGTCAAAACAATAAAAGAAGATTAAAACATAACATACTGTCATGGAGCAATGCGAATTTCACACTTTTATTAAGAGGAGCTAGCACAAAATCTGGATATTTCTGGTTCCAGGTTAAACAATATTTTGAAATCGTAGATGGATGTAAATAGCATCTAACTTTCTGTGCTGGGCTTGGCTCAGGGGCCATAAACTCCATTTACTTTGCTCTTCACAAATACAAGGTGATACAAATGACAGAATTAGCAACCTGTTAAATTGCTGCCTTTCAGATTTATTTAATGATTTCATGTTGGTGTGGTGTTTCATGTTGGTGCTTTAAATAGTAATGGACACATTTTGTATTCTTTGTAAGTCATTAACATTTAATTTACCTGCACGTAGATATGGAACTGACATTTATTTGCCGCGGCCAATTTAAACTGTCTGTAGCCCCGTTGTTTCTTTTATTAACAAGGAACTAAAATAATCTTTAAAAAAAACCCCATAAATCAGTCAAGTTTACTGTTGGCAAAATCTCCCCTGATCTTCGACTAGGATATTGTTATTTACGAAGTAAAGCAAGCCATCAAATCTTTTTTTTTTTTTGTTCAGTTTAAAGTGCAGTTAAGTAGCGCAGTAAATATTAAATCCATTGATGTGTGCTTTATATTTTATCATATTCAAAGTGATCCATGCACAATTAGGTTTGCTAGAATTAAGGTCTAAGAATTATAGTGCTCATTTAAATGCAGTGCTGTCTATTAGGGAAAAAAAAAAATCAGTGACAACCTAATGTTTTCTCATTCTTTCTATGTAGTTAATTTAATGCCTAATAAAAGTATATGTTTTTCTAATTTTTTACAAATAGCAATTTATGGCTTAGGCCCTACGCTTGTTCACTGAGCTGAGCCAAACCCTGAAATGAATCCCTGGGAGTAGAAGATGAGGGGTTTTTTTTAATAATTTTAGAAGATTTTTCCCTTTTAATCACGGGTCTAGAGAATAAGATTTGCCCTTAATAAAAGCACAGACTTATTTCACAGTTCTGTTTGCATCTTCTCCACAGGTTTCATTTTTTCTTTTTTTCTGCAGAAAAAAAAAACAACTGTGTTTTTCTGCTAAAATAAACTGACAAAATAGCTTTCCATAAATAGAATGGGTATTTAAAGCTGTTCATTTAAACTTATGCAGCAAAAGGCAGATGAATCCATTTAATCTTTTGGCAATTAAAAATGAATGTTAAATTAATTGGAAACGTTACTCAAACGAGTTATTCTGAAATTGAAATGATGATCTGTGCTAAACCGTTCCTTTTTAAAGTATTTATTTTTGATTATTTAATATTAATGTGCTTTTAATAGACTGCATTCCTAACAAAACAAAACAACAACAACAACAACAAAAAACCCACAGCACGTAATTTCTGCAAGAGTTTTGCACTGTGCGTTATTTACCCTGGTTTCTGTCACTGGATGTTGGTCATTTATCTGTCAGTGGGTGCTGGTGGGTTCTGAAGGTTGCACCTAACAGGGTAAGGTTCATCTCACAGGTGTTCTAGCAGGATGTCTGGGGAATGTCAGGTGATTCCCATGGAATTCCCCCCCAATCTCACAGTGTGAGGGTTTTTTTGGTGTCCATCAAGTTCAACTCAACACGTCACCCCGACTAAATCTCTTGACTAAAAGTCCTTTATTAAGAAAATGCATTATAAAAATAGCATGAGTAACACAATAATTGGGACTTCCTGCACACGTTTCAGAGGAGGAGAAATATCTGCATTTCATAGATTGTGACCTTTAGGAAGTACAAAATGCTGCTTGGAGCAGCACTACTGTCCCTCTGAAGCTTTTATTCACCTTTTTCTTGTTGTTGCTGTTGTTGTTCTCTGGTGAGAAGACCAGAAAGCAGCAGTGCTGACTTTGTACCTCTCACTGCAGGACCTAACAGGATGGGGTTTTTCCAAGTTTTCCTTGCTGGTTTTTGTTCAGGCAAACTTCAGGCTGGCTGCAAAAGGAGCTTTCCATTTTTCCAAACAGCTGGTGGATTTAGATGAACATTACTGAATGGCTTCATGGGGCAAAAAAAAAATAGTCTTTCCTGGACTAAACAATCCAGTTTTAAGTGGTTTGGTTTTTTTTTTTTTCCTTTTGAGAGCCAAACAGGTGGAGAGGAGGGACCACCGGACTAGGGGAGAGATACCTGATATTGAAGAAAAAAATAGGTTTATCTTTTTGGGGTAGGACCTCTTAGTTGCTAACATTGAGGGCCAGAACTGCAAATGGGGCCCAATTTTCTGCTTTGAGGGAAGTGTCTGAGCTAGCAGCATGTCTCTTCTGATCTTTAGGAGCAAAAAGCAGAGGGAGTTGGCTTCCAATTCTCAGTGGTATTTGCTATAACTTTCTCTTAGGACAATTCTCCTGACGTTAATCTAATCCACTAAGGTTCCATTCCATCCTTGGCCAGCTCTTTTTAACCCTGTCCCTACATTAACCTTAACAATCCAGGGATCAGCTCTTTTAGGAGGCAGTCCTGTGTGACTTCTGATAATCCTGTGTCAAGGCACGCAGGAAATGCCTGTAGGATTGTGGCAATGAACAATTCCATTTTCTCTCTGGGATTATGTACAATGCACCCTTGGAGGATGGGCTTTAAAATAGGAAGTCTTCAGTGTTGAACAGCTCTTGTGAAAACAGTTCACAGCTCTGAAATTAGATTTTCTAAAAAATAACCACATAAAACCTTCTTTCAGTGTTGTTCTTCCCCCAAAGAAGGGAGGGGAAAAAGGCAATTTCTCCCCCTCCTGTATTTTGACTCCAATGATAAGTCACAAAGAACTTCATTAGCAGCAGTACATGTGAGACACGGAGTGTATAGGCTCAATTTCCATAATCTCCAGAGAACATTAAGCTGTATGAACAGGGGTAACGTCACAGTCTTCAGTGGAGCTGGAGCAGAAAACAAGGCAAACGATTTTCTCCTTTTATTCCAACCCCAAGGTCCAGTAATCATCCTCTAATCTCCATAAAATAACTTATTTTAAAAACACATATTTTTTTGTCACTTCCTCCACGGAAGGAAGTGATGTAAATAAAATACTTTTTTTAATTTGTTTGGTTTTTTTTTAAATTCAAAGATTAATTTTGTGGGATGGTTTGATGCTGGGTTGTGTCCTGGCAGCAGTGCAAGGCACTTGTCAGGCTGGCACAGCCACTGGTGTCGTTCATGGGCAGGTGCATGGCCATGCAAAAAGTTTAAGAAAGCTCCACGTCACCTGCAGGTGTAGATTTTGAACTCTCATAAGCTTTTTGCTCAGCCTCAAATGCTGCACAGAGCACCCAGTGAGATGGAAAAGCCTCCTGGGCACACGGTGTAGACACAGTGGGACCTTTTAAAGCCTCCTTATTTAGAAGAAAAATATTTTGAGATCTCAGTAATCTGATCTTGCTGTGAATTTACCAACAGCTGCTGTAATCTGTCATTCTAATGACACATAATCAATGTTTGCTCTGAGACAGAAGAGCAGGATTGCTGAGGTGTAAATGCCCATTATTTGTAAACAGCTCAGTGCCATCACAGACGTGTTCTCTGCCTTATTTAACACACTTTTGCTTCTCAACAGCTGCTGATCCCTCCCCCTTTGCTCATCCTACTCTCTTGTGACCAGTGATTTTCAGTGTTTTTTAAACTTAGATAGCCTCAGCTGACACTTCTGTTCTGATGGACACTCCCTGCCATCTTCCTATGAAACCTGACTGTGTCTTTGATATATTCTAACAGCATTTAATTAAAGCCTGGTGGGCTTTCTCCTGCTGAACTTACCATCCTTTCCAACAAAAGGAGAGTTTTCCCTGTCAGCTTCCTCCATTCTGATGATTTGTGACTCTCAAAAGCGTCAGAGTGTGTTTCATATGCACGTGCTGACCAGATCTGTCCGTGTGTCCTGATGGAGGGTTAGACCTTGGCAGGAACATTTGAAATTCTAAATATTCGTGTTTCCTTGAGTCCCAGCCTCTCATAATTTGTGGCCCAGGGAACTCTCTGAGCCAGAGGCAGCAGTCTGATACCTCTCATATTCTCCACAGTGCTTTTAGTCTCTCAGATGTAATTAGAGACAACTGTAGATGTGGATTTTTTTAGTTTGAATTTACCTCACTTCCATAAGTTTATCAAAGACCAGTTCTTTAAAATTTGTAATATGTGCAAACTGATTACAAAGGAAAGCAACTGTTTGCCTCAAAGCAGGAGGCATGGGTTTTGTTGGGTGATGTTTCAGAAAGAAGCCCCCACTAGTTTTGTACAAATCTGCAAGAAAACTTAATGAAAGTTTTACTTTATTTATATTTACTTTATATTAAAGTATTTTACTTTAAAGTAAAATACTGCTGTGCAATTCTTGAGTCACAGGTGTGCATTCCCCCTTCACTTATGTTAACGTTGTTAGATGAACTTCTGACTTTATAATGTTAGTCTTTATAATGATTATACTCTTTACCTAAACTTCAGAAAAAATGGAAAAAATCTCTCTCTCCTAGATTACAATTTTGGACTCTCGAGTTGCTGGCAGGTAGGAATTATTTTCTGTTAAGTAAACAGTCCTTTGAAAAGTGAACTATGTAGCATATTCTGACTTCAGAATTCGCCTTCTGTTCTCTAGTTATCACACTCAGGGGTGATGTTTGTGCTTCCTGATTTCCTAAGTAGTTTTTAGGTGACTCCACTATTCCAATCACCAGCTCCTTGTCACGTACTCAAATTGGGATGAGAAAAAAAAGCAGTCAGGGAAGAGGCAAGTGATGGCTGGAAGCTGACCAGCTATCAGAGGTGGTTCCAAAATCCCTCTTTTCTTTATTTGGCCTATTTTTTTTCATTGCTTGCTCAGTAAAGAAGAACGAAGCAAGATTAAAACATTATCGTTTTTATGGGTATTAATTTGTCTGATGGGGCTTTGGGTGTTTCTGAAGCATCTTGTAGTTGATAGCACAGTTTATAGGTTACACCATGCCAATTATAAGGACTGAGATTTTTTTTTCCTTTGGTCAAATAAAGTGAAAGTTCCATTCCGGTCCCAAACCATTAAAACTTGGTGCAGACTTTAATCTTTAATCATTCATTTTTTTTAGATAATCTTTTCCTTCAGCTACCCAACCGACGGAAAATGAGGGTATAAAAGAGAGTTACGGTTATTGTGTCGTAAAAGGGTTTTAAATTCTGGGATTTCGAAGCTGGCAGTGGCAATAACCACCAGGAGATAGTGGGGTGGCTGTGGGTGTCAGTCCTGACGTCTGCTAAGGAAGTTATCTGCATTTTTGGATTTTTTTTTACATTTGAGTTTCTTCTGCTTGGGTCTGTCTGTTCAATTAGGCTTCAAAATTTCTCTTTAAACAGCCAGCTTAATCTGTAATAGCACTGCTCTGCTGTGCCTTTGTTCCAAAGTCTTACTGTGGATTCCCAAACAAAACCCAATTAACACTGGAACCTGTGAGATTTTGTGCTGAGACCTCATCTTGGTAACAATTATTCAGCTGATGTTCAATCCACGCTAAAATCAGACCCAATTTGCATAAACAGTCTAAGCAGTGCGCAGCATCTTGCTGCCTCTTAAATCTGCTCTATTTTTTGTAATAAATGATGGGTTGGGTTTGCTTGCTTTCTAATCTTACCCTTTCTGCTTGTTCTTATTCTTTCTTGTTCTTTGTACCTTTATAGCACTTTGTTCCTTCATTTTCCCATTTGTCCTTTGTTTTATTGGGGGAAAAAAACCCTCCAGACTAATCCTCCCCCCCCCCCCCCCCCCCCATCTGAATACTCAAAGTACAGTTCCTTCAACACTTAAAGGCTTTCAGTAAAAATTTCTGATTTTGGAATGCATTTCCACTTGCTTAAAAAGGAATAACAAAGGCAGCAAATGCGATCTGGGGAGTAAAGAAGTTCTGGGACTCTTTTACAAAAAGCCTGATGGTAAGATAATCTACTGGGCTGAAAAGTTACTGGGAACAAGTTTACCTCTGTTAGTGTTTATCAAAAAACAAACAAACAAACAAACAAACCCCAATACACAACTCATTATGAAACTAGCCTATTTCCTTTTGTATTTTCCTATTTCCTATTTGTATTTAAAAAGTCTTTTACTCAGGCCAGAGGTGGCTTGAAAAAGCATAAGCTCTTCAAGGGATACAGTGGCAGGAAAAAGCACTGCTGGTTTTTGGTTTTGGTTTTTTTTTTTTAAATCAAGCGAGGACATCCATTCCACTGAAAATCAATATATGTTTTTCTTACTACAGAATCTGTGTGTGGTGGATGTATGTGCTGTAAAGTGGTAGCAGTTGGTGTTAATGTGCTTTAGAATTTGCTGATAAAGTTTCCATGCAGAAAACACCTTTAATTCATCAACAGGAAAAAGTAAGTTTTGCTGTGGGAGACAGAGAATTAAGCAGCTATAATAGCAATTTAATTAAAGGGAAGGTCTGACAGTTCTGTACTGAAGGGGAGGAGTGTGTGCACACAACATTCCTTGTGGCATTTTCAACTGTAGCCTGGACTGGAGCAAAACCTATTTGGTTAAGTTTTTATCATCCTCAAAGCCCTGATATTTTTCCAATAAGATGTTCCTGGTTTAGTAGTTCTTGCTAAGGAAAACAAACCAAAAAAAAATGGGGTACTGTGGTATATGCAAAAGATTTGTCACAGCAAATGAACCAGAATTCGCAGAAACTGTTTTAATAGAGGATTTTTTTTGTTTGTTTGTTTTTTGTTTGGTTGAAAAGCAAACTGAGGTAAGAAAATGTGAGGGGAAGCAGATGGGATTTCTTTGGGGATGGCCATTGCTCATAGTCTATTCTGATATGTCAGTGGTGCTGCAAATAAACGCTGACCCCAAGACTGAATACAGGCTGATGCAAGATGAGAAGTGATTTAAAAGGTGGCATCGAGGGTTCCTCGACTTTAGAGTTGGGGTTCATAGTATCAGCATGGAATAATGTACCGTCATCCACTCATCTGTGGGTTGTGTTCTGTGCACCTCCCAGAGGGTTTGCTCCAATGGCAGTTCAGCTGATCTTGGTTCAGTGTTTCTTACTGTGTTTCTTCTGCAGTTCCTGACATTTTTCAAAAGCAGAATTCCAAATCCTACGTCTGCTCTGATCAGAGGCTGAGTTACTGATCTCTATTTCATTGATGGAAATTGGGATTTCCTGCAGCGATTCAGCTGTTGTTGTTCTTTTTGTTTGTTTGTTTTGTTTTTTGTTTATTTGTTTTGTTTGCTTGTTTTTTGTTCAACCAAACACTGTTTCTTGAAGTGCTTAAAAACCCGACTGATCTCGGTGTTGGGTCTTTATTTTTTGACACCTCACTGAAGTTTTGCTACATAAGCTGGTCTTGAGCTATGGAGAAAATAAATGTTTAAAAGTTACTTACTACTAGATTGTAAAGAAGAGAAAGTCAAAGTAACAGCAGTAAGTTCTTTTGCCTGCTCAGTACTTCTCGTCTGCTACAAATGTTATTTAACATTCCTAATCTTAGATAGATTTGGGATACAACTGATGCTTTGATTTTCCATTACCTGCCTGTTGAACTGCACTTTGTTTTCATAGCATTTATCTTCTATTAAAAATATTCCTTTGGGGGGTGGCTATCTTGCCTGGAACTTACCCAAAGCATGCATTTACCAGTGAGCACAGTGATGATGATGATGATGGTTTTTTTGTGTGTTCGTGCAGACATGAGAGGCGATTTTCCTGATTTTGGGAATCTCCTTGTGTTTTGCTGACTGATTCAGGACTTCACACTAATGCTATGCAAGTCCACAGTAAGGAAAGTGATATTTAAACCTTGCAGGTGGAGGTGGCAGTGGTTGCCAACGCCCTCTTTCATTCCTCACTCATCAGGAATCACGCTGGGTTGGACATGTTTACTGTCAGCTTAGATTGCCCCCCCAGGAGAGGGTTCATACTGGCTGGATGGGCGAGCTAAATGCAAAGGGCAGTGATTTTATGTCAAAATAAGGCTGTGGTTTTCAGAGAACAGAGTTCCCCTTCTCTCTACATGATAAGAATGTAAGCATGGATATCATGCTGTCTGGAAGGAATTGACTGTAGATGGAAGAAACTACAGGAGAAAAGATGGGAAAGGGAAATAAAAGAAAATAGAAATAAATTGAAGCTTAGGCACGGCAAAGGAAAGTGAAATGTCCATCAAGTTCAAGTGGTATGAATATTTTTAAGATAAAAGAAATACTGCTATTCAAGAAAATGTGGTAAGTAAAAGGAGGGACAGAACAGTGGACTGTGATATTATTTGTGACAATTTGTTGGATGGGGCTTTCAGGTTCATCCTCCAGAAGTGGCATATATGAGTTTTTTTTCTGTCTAGATGAAGAGATTACATATCCCAGGTTTGTGTGGGGAGATATTTCCAAGGGGAAGGTAATCCCAAGGGTTGGTGGCCTTAAACTGAAGGAGAGTAGGTTTAGATTGGAAATTAGAAAGGGATTCTTCCCTGGGAGGGTGGGCAGGCCCTGGCACAGGGTGCCCAGAGGAGCTGTGGCTGCCCCTGGATCCCTGGAAGTGTCCAAGGCCAGGTTGGACGGGGCTTGGAGCAACCTGGGCTGGTGGAAGGTGTCCCTGACATGGCAGGGGGTGGCACTGGGTGGGCTTTGAGGTCCTTTCCAACCCAAAGCATTCTGGGATTCTGATAGTACAGAAAATAGGGAGTTTTCCCCAAAAAAACCCCCCCACATCAGCAGAGGAGTTGACAAAGTTATCACAGCATTTGCAAGGTCTGTAGAAATTGTGAATTGTGCCACAAATAATGAGAGATGGGTTCTGTGTCAGAGTTCTGGATGAAAATAGGCTGTGGGGGAGCCAGAGGGGTGGGTGGCATCAGAGGATTTGGTGGTTGGCCGTGGCATCCTGACAGGATGAGACGGGGATCTTCCTTATCCAGGTGTGGAGCAGGAGCAGGAGAAGTCACTAAGAGCCCCAACAGGAGTTTTGCCTTTAATGATGTGGGTAGTTTTCTTGAATTCATAAATACAAAGATGAAAGGTCAATTATGGAATAAATCCCTGCCGATGCAGGAGAAGTAACCTTTAATTTTATTGTTATGTTCACACTTTCTCAAATTGCCTGTTCTCCGCACCGTGAATTTTTGGAATCTCATTGTAAATTATTTGCCAGGGAGAACCTGAGTAAAAATCTCAGTTACAAAGCCAAATCTCAATTCCTGCTTCTCCATGATGGAGCAAACCAATCTAACCCATCTGGGAAAAACAAACATTTTGGTGAAGGACACACTGTATTTTCCTGAGTGTGATCATTCCTTTTTGAGTCACTGAGCCCAGGCTTTCAACGAGCCCAGTATCTGTGACCAGAGACCCTTCTTTCTTCCAGAAATAGTTTAATTTTAGTAATATGAGAAGTAACAAACCTGGCTGGGTTTTGATGGAAGTTCCAGGATCCAAAATTAGAAAAGGTGCTTTCACTTTTAGCACAAACTGCTTCTCAGTGTTTAGGAGAGAATTATGGAATCTACCAGACTCCTGTCTCAAAAGTCACTCTTCAGAGAAGAAACCCACTTTAAATAAGGAAAGAACCCCTGGTCTTATTCTAATTATTACATAAATTGAAACATTTCCTATCTTGCCTCCCCAACTGAGAAGCCAGCAGCAGTTAATAAGCTATATGTAGATGTAAATTAGTAATACAGTTCAAATTAAATTGTATTTCTTTCATTTTTAATGGGCAATGTCGTTTTATGGAATAATCACATTTTGTAGTTTGCAGACTGGGGACGTGTCAGATTGAACATGCTGCAAAGTAATATTGAAACTAAGTATTCTCATTAAATATAGCAGCGGGGAGGTGGTTCGGGGTCTGAGGCGCTTTGTAAGGGAATGCCTAAGTTAACTCTTTAAAAAAAAGAAGCAAAGCCCAAGTCTGTTTCTTCCCACACCTCAATATTTGATGAAAACTGAATGGGGGAGGGTGTATTTCGGATATATAGGAAACACTCCTGAAGGCTGCAGTTGCAATTAAGTTGAAATACACGGTTCCTTCCCAGTATTTCAGGCAGATAAACAAAATTAATGTTGCACTGAGCTAGAGCTGGCTTGAACGGGAGATAAAATTGCTGTCAATTGTATTATGCATTTATCCCATTATTTATGGAGTCGTTGGAATGGTGTGAAGGATACAATGGGATACATTAGGGGATGTCATCAGTGCTCAGTGGCGTTTGGTCTCTGCATGAGCAAACACAGAGTAATCGTTGCAGATGGATTTTCCAGCCCTGAAATCACGACTCCCTTAAGTTCAGAGGATATCAGGGCATTTGAGTCCTGTTGCTGTGGGTTCAGCTCCTGCTCCTTGTTCTGCTCTCCAGTGTGGGAGGGCTGTTGATGATGTGCTCTGAAGCACCGCGACCAAATGCCCTGTTTTCAGGGTTTTAACTTTCGAGTTTCGCTGAGAAAGTTCTTGGAGTCTCTAATTATCTTGTCCATTTTTTTTTCCCCTCTTTTCCTTTGTGGGGTGAGGGAGAGGACAACACTGTAATTGCACATTAAGGACAGTGTTGAAGGAAACCTTTTGTTTTTGAGTTTAATCAATGGCATTCCATTTCTTTTTTGTTTGTTTGTTTTTTCTTTTTTTCCCCTTGCCAAAATCACTTTTAAAGTGTTAAATCATAGGGGCAATCTTATAATTGGAGACCTGGAGCGGTGATACACAGTATATTGTAATATATGAAATAATCTAGAGAGTGCAAGTAGAAGCATGAGTTCCTATTTCTTGTTTTAAATATATCATTAACCTATAGTCCTCTCTTCTTTCTTCCTTTTTTTTTTTTTCCCTTCAGTTCTTCAAACAAGTGGGAGAGAATCTACAAATATTCTATTGATGATAAATGTTTAGCTCCTTATTTATCTCCTAAAATTGTTATTGTAAACCTACAGTACTGAACTCTCACACCACAGCTATGGAATTTTGGATTTTTGAAGCCTTTCAGTCATCTTCTTGAGTTCAGGAGAGTGCTGGAGTGAATGTCCTTTACACAGAACTTCCTTCTCTTAAAATGGTCAAAACATATTCAGAATTAAAAAACTAATGACTTTTTCCGTTACAGCAAGGTTGATGTTTTTGAGTCAAAGGGCATCATCGCATTTAACACACAATATAGATGCCCTCTATCTATCTACCTACCTATCTACCTATCTATCTATCCAGATGAGAGAAGTTTTGAAGCTCTCAATTGCTGGTAAAAATTCACTTGTAGATACTGTAATAGTCATAGCTAATGAGGCTGTGCTGTGTGCTTTAATCAGAGGTTGAACTGTGTTTTGAGCTGAAGCCTAGCGAAGGCACGGGTGGTGTCTGGTGAGTGCTGATTTCACAGAGTTGCCCTTCGGTGTTACCCTGTAAGTGTTTTTGTGCAGATGGAGTGTGTGAAGTGAAAGGCATTGCTGCTTGGTGTTTTCCTGCCTTTCTGTGAACCAAAGCATTGTAACACAGGAATGACACCAGCCTGCATTCCCCTTGGGATGAGGAAACAGGCTGGAAAAGGCCCTTTTTTTGTCTTCTGGCCCACAGTTAGTCACAAGTGGTACTGCTGACTGCTGAGTTACAGCTTGCTTGGCATAAGAACACGTTAGTATTGTAGCACTCAGCAACAAAACAGCTGCAGTAAAAGCATTTGCTGTGTAAATTTGGGAGTGGGACCTGTCCAGGTGTCATAACAGGTGCCTTGTTTACAGACTGTGTACGCTTCACTCAGCATGGTGTAAGTGTAGATTAGTTAGAAGGGAAAAGCAGTAGATGTTAACACCTCTAGAAGAAGAAATAGAGTCCACCTGTGCATTAACTGACCTTTCTAAAAATTCGTTGACGTATTTTTGCGTTTGTTCTTCCCTTGACTGGCACGCTGCTTTAGGACTCCGTTAAGTGTAAGCTTGTCTGTGACAAAGAAATCAGATTTTCCTTCTCTGAGGGACAGGACTGGAGATTCAGAAATCATAGCCCTTCTTGGCCACAGAGTCCTCCCTGGTTTCTGTCAGGATCCATTCCACTTCAATCACCAGCAGTGGATATCACTGAACCACAGCTGCCTTAGAAGTTGGCTCCCTGACCTCAACTACCCATCTGGGTCCTCTGTATAGTCGACAGGGGGAGATTGGTACATGCAGAGAGTGATGAATCACGCTTGAAGACAGAATTGTATTTGATTGTGGAGGTCTCTGCAGCTGCCTTAGACCAGACAGCTTTCAAATCATTCCAGTTAGGAGAGATGAATGCTGCCCAAAGTCCTTCTGTGGACTTCAGAGTGGCTTGGAGCAGCTACACACACTCCTCTCTCTGTATTTTCTGTACTTGGGAAGATGTTCTTTTTATCACATAACCTTGCTTAGAGTAAACTAAAAAAAAAAAAAAAAAAAAATCCATACAAATAGTTCAGATGGGTTTGTTTCGGTTCATGAAACAAATAGTAAACCAGAAAACCTGGGAAACAGCCAGCCTTGTGGGTGTACTGGTTATTCATTGAAGTGCTACAATGCATGTGAGAGCACAAGAAAGGAAGAAAACAAGAAAGAGTAAGAAAAAAAAAAGTAAGGAAACTTTTCCTGGCCCTGCTTAGCAATGGTTGCATTCCATGAGGCGCTGAATTTAAGGGGTTTTTCACTGACTTTAGTAGAACTTAGTCCTGTTTCTCACTCTTGTCTTATTAGTCCTATGCAGTACTGGCCTAGCTCAGATGAGAACACTTATGGGTTTGAGGGAATTTAGTGAGATTAATGTCCCAATAATACTTATGTGATGGAACACACCAAAATACAGATGCCCAGAAACTTGCTGGCCCTAACTGGAGGAGAAGGAACAGCTTTATCAAAGCTCATATTAGGCTGTAGAGCACAGAGAAAACACTGGGGTTAAATACCTCTACATGGATAGATAACACATAAATACTCCTTTTTTTTTTTTTTTCCTTGCAAATCCATAGTTGTATTTTAAATCAAATACATAATCAGTAAAGATTGGAATAGGAACGGTGGGGAGGGAAAGAATTATTTTTGCTTACTAGCAATGGGGGAGTAGGATAAAACAGATTGATTTGATCTTGCATTTGCTGCCTTGACGTTTTCTGGGGGGAAAGAAGGGTGTTGGAAGTCCAAAGGTTTTTGTTTTTTTGTTTTAATGGAATTTGGAAGTCATGATTTCGTGATGGAGAAAATGGGAGTGTGAAACAGATTGGACCGTAAGACACAACTCAGAGAAAACTCACAGAAGATAGGGAGTTTGAAAGCTCTTGTGGATTCCTTCATCATTTTTTTTTCCAAGTGAGATGGGAAATAAAGTAGATAGATTATTAGCTTACAGGCTGGTAATAAAAGAGCCAAAGCAGATGGTAAGAATGATAGAGGAAAAGAGAAGGTTTTATGCACAGCTCATTAACCACAGTTTGTACTTTGTTTGCAGATTTTTGTGAGAAACTCTGCAACAAATAAAAGTCCAAGTTAAAAAATTAGACGAAATTAAGGAGGCTAAACTCAGCCCGATTAAGACAAATATATAATACACAGTTGACTCAGAAAACTTAATTTTTTACAGCAAAAGTAAATGTTTATCAGTTTCTTGCAAGCCTTAAAGGTAGCTTGAAAATTGTAGTTGCCTGCTCTTTGATACATAAAACAAAACCCAGTGACACTTTTGGAAAGTTTTCCTGACAGAACTAAATGTGTCTGCAAAGAACAAGAAGGCGATGGGTAGACTTGTGGCTTGCGTTTCCAGTGCCTCTAATTGCTCACAGCATCCAAAGTGAGGAGTAATTTTCCAACTGATGATTTTCCTCTGAAGTGTAAATACGGGAATGCCAGCACAGGTTAAGTTTTGGCCAAAGAATCTGGTATTTTTAAAGCCATCAAAGTGAGCCCTCAAACTTGAAATCCCAAATTAGGATTTGCCACATCCACTGGGGGGAGGGGAAAAAAAAAAAAAAAAAAAAAAAAAAAAAGGGGGAAAAGAAAGAACAAAAAGGGGAAAAGAAGGAAAAAGGGGGGAAGGCAAAAAAAAAAAGAAAAAAGGGGAAAAAAAGAAAAAAGACAAAAAAAAGAAAAGTAAAAAAGGGGGAAAAAAGGAGAAAAAAAAAAGAGAAAAAAAAAAGAGAGAAAAAAAAAAAAGTAGCGTGGTAGCTGTAATTTCCTGGGAAGAAATGGTCACTTAGCCTGAGTTATGTTAAAACTCATTGTCTCATGTTTTGTTTGGGTTTCTGGGCATTATTCATTATCGATTTCTTAGCTTTGCCTTCGTTTTTTCCTCACATTTTACGGGGCTGGGTCTACATGAGAAATTCCCGCTGGTGTTTTAGCAAGGGCTCGTCTCCCTCCTCGCTCACCTTTGTGGTAGTCCTTGTCCAGCTGATTGGCAATTAAAAACATTTCATGAAACGTGAATTTCTGGCAGCTTTCGCAGTGCAGAGGAGAACTGAAGTCTTCTGTGTTTTCATCTGCTTTCCACTTGTCAAGTCTCACTGGAGACCATCCGGTCACTCGTGTTTGCTTGCAGATATTTTGAAGAGATTTGCACTTACCAGTGTAATCTAATTACGTTCTTTCATTAGGGTTGAGGCTTTAAATGTTTGCAGAAATTTGATTAACAATTACCTTTTCTTATTCTAATGTGTTGTGGTAGATGTAATCTATTAACGAGAACGTTCCAGGTCATGTGTGCGCTTCATCTCCTAGGGCAAACGATGTAAATTCCTCTTCTTTTCCTTTTGGGATGAATCCAACCAGCAAACAGTCCTTTGCTAGTCGTTTCTTTGACCTGTTTATTTTTCTTTTCTGGGCAAAAAAAAAAAATTTGCCAGGAACTTCTCAGCTCCATTTTACTGACTTTATCCATCGCACAAAGTATTTCTGCAAACAATATTTAGCTCCTAATTATTTCTTGTACGGCTGAGTGATTTCAGGAGCATGTTTTCCATGTGCTCCCAGCATTCCCAAGGGGTCAGGGCACCCATCCTGATCCACAGTTAGCAAAGTGCAAGTTGTATTTTGATGTTACAGCCCTTTGCAGCGAGACTGGGGGGGGGGGGAAGGAGCCTTATTGTTACTAAAATGTAATAATTTCCTAAAATGTGGCAATTTGGAAGTTTTTACTGTGTAAGTAAAAAAAAAAAAAAACCAACATATATATATATATATATACACATAAAAAAGAATTAGATGTTGCTATTTAAAACAAATGCTCTTTAAAGTTTGCATTCATAGCCAGGATGTGATCTGTAGGAAATGAGGTTAAAAAGGCCAGTTATTAAAATTATTTAAGAAAACAGAAGAAGCTGAGGAGGTAAACAAGACAACTGCTGAAGTGGGTTAACTCTGCTGTCCTCTTACTCTTCAATTCCATTGAGCCTTTGAATAATTTGATATTGCCATTTTGAACCAGAAAAAAAATATTAGATAGTATTTTTTTCCTAATTACTGAAACTCCCTTCATATCCATAACCCACTGAGAGCACCAGCACTGCTGATATATTCCTGGGACAAAAACTGTGTTGAACAATACAAAAAAGAAAACGGTCCTTCAGAATTACAGAGCATTTGTCATCAGCAGTTCCACTGGATCAGCCACAGAACAGCCCAGTCCTTCCTAAGGAACTTTTAAAACAAAAGGCTCACAATAATTCTCTGAAATAAGGAGGGCAACAGACATAGTCCTGTTTATAAACACTTTAACCCGGCTTTGTTTGGGTTTTTTTTTTACAGTGGTTATTGTTGCCGTTTCAGTATAAACACCAATATTTGTTGGGATTCGTAGAGGAAGGGTCGTGGAAGGAGTTCAATTTCCACAAAACAAGTTCCTTTGACGAAGGCCTTTTTATCATGGCCTGTGTTCTGCACAGCTTTATCTTCTGCAGGAAGAACCTTGCGGTGCCTGTGTGAGCAGAGAGTTAAGAGAATATCAAAAGGCAGATTATTGGGAACGCAGCTGAGGCACCGGTGAGATCGGGTTCATCGTGGTCTGCTCTTTGTACATGGGTAATGCTGTCAAACAGACCCAAATAACTGCTCTCTCTGGCAGGAAATTAAATTATTCAAGGGCTAGATGAAGAGTGCTCAGAGATATATTTTTATAATATTTCTCAAAGAATTATTATAAACTGCCCTTGCAGTTTTGTTACTTTTAAAAATACACATTATACTTAAAAATGGGGGTTATGCAGAGCTCTGAGAAGATTCAGTTTCCAATTTCAGTATTTACTTTTTTTTTTTTTTTTTTTTTTGGTGTACAACTATCTGTGAGAATATTTAACAGTGAACTTTCATTAACTGGGAACAACTGGAAAGGGAGAAATATTACCATATTGTAATTTGTTGTTTTTTGTTTTTTTTGTTTTTTTTTAAATCTCATTCTCATTTAGTGTTTGCAATTGAAGAACTCTCACTTTTTCTATTAATTTACCTTTCTATGATATTCTTTATTCCTAAGGAGATCTTTTTTTTTCTTTTTTTTTCTTTTTTTTTTTAACTGCCTTTTATCCCATAGCAGATTTAAGTAGCCCTCATGGTAATTAATGAAAACACTTAGCAGGAGAAATTCAAGGACTCATTAGGAAACTCTCTGATCAGCTTCTACCTTTGTGACAGTTCCTAATTAAGCATGATTTTTTTTTTTTTCTTGTCTGCCATTTTATCATCTCTTTATGTTCTCATGTTACACCTCATCTTTCTGGTTGTGGCAAAATCCCTGAAATTGACTTTTTTTAGACAGGACACGAGAGTAAATTATTACGATTTTCTCCTTTGGAAACAAGAGAAAAGTCTGATTTATTAAAATTCAAACCTGTTTTGACAGGGAGAGCTTTTCCTGGCTTGTATGACCTTTTGCAGCGCTGTTTTTCCACAGGAAAAAAAAAAAAAAAAGAAAATCTGTAAAGAATCTATAATTAATGTTCACTTCTTTAGGTGCATGATTCCTTGCAGGGGTTCTATTTTTTCTCCTGCAGTTCTAGCTTCATTTGTTTTTTTTTACATTTATTACCTAGCTTCATGCCAAAGTTTCCTGCTGCATCTTTTTCTTGGCAGTTCCTGAGAAGTCGAGTTTATTATGAATTGTTCTTTTCTCTCTGTGTGTATTGAGACACCTGTTCCAAAGCTTGGGTGTCTTTCTCAGGATCACATTATCTTTTTTTTTTTTCTTACATCACCATTTCAGCCTCTGGGTGATTGGAAGTCCTTCTGCCTAGTGATTTTAAAAGCAGAAAGGAGTAGTCTTTTATCATGAGGCACCCCTCTTTCCATTAGTGTACCTGTACAGCATTTGGTCAAGCAGCCATGCGGATTTAAGAATATAAAAAATGATTCTACTCACTAACAAGCACCATGCCACTGTAGAAACCAAAAAGGCAGCTTAATTAAGAGAAGAATTATCATCATATATATATATATATATATATATTTGGAGGAAAGATTGGATATTTTTAGCACATTTTTTTCTCTTTTGTTTTTTTTTTTTTAATTTTAAGTGAGCTCTGTGTTATTTCTACTCTTAGTATGGTACAATATCTAACTGAGCCAGTGAGATCCTTGAACAGCAGGAACTGCAAGGTGGTGCCTTACCTGCTGGCACAAACAACTAGTTGTCAAACGTGTATTCTTTTTAATTTTGTTTTCCTTTATCAGTAATCCTTCTCCTGCCCTGACTTGATTGAGCAGCATTATGCTTTGCTGACTTGCACTTTGGCACGTTTCTTCTGGTTCCAAGGAAGTGCAGTGTTGGACATCACAACTTCCCTGAATTCTGTGTCAACATCTGCAGGTTTAGAAACTTGTTCTAATAGGAGATTTTCTCCTTTGTGCTCTCTCTTAAGGTGTTACAAGAACTGAAGGCTCTTCCAATAATCCGAAGGGTGGATGTTGTTGGAGCCTCGGAGAGTTTTAAGGTAAAACCCCCTCGGTGAGCTCGGGGTCCTGCACAACTGGGACAAAGAATTAATTCTCCTTTTTCCAGGTTGCCAACCTCCTTTGCATGCTAGAGCAGGCAGCCAAATATAATTGCACAAATAAACGAAGACAGCAGCTTCCTGGAGCAGCTTGAGGAAGTTGCAGTATCCGGTGATGCCTGCTGAGATGGAAGGCTGAACAGTAATGAAGGAAATGGATTCAAATGACTTTCGGAGAGGGAATGCCTGCGAATGAAATGCTGACAGCTCCCACGTGCCTCGAGCCCTGCCTGCCTTAACGAGCTGCAGGCACGTCTGAAGCCAAAGCTGAGTCCATATTTCTCGTGGCAGTGTCTGTGTGAGCTTGTCACTGTTTATTCTGTTAACCCTTTGGCCAGATGATTGCAGAAATACTGCACGCTGGCAGTGCTTGGCAGGATGCAGCCTTTGAATCATGCACACAGAGTCAGCTTTTGAACTTGTACCCTCTCTGATTTACTCGCTGCTGCCTCAAGAGTTTCTGTCTGTCATAAAATCATGCCTGAGTTATATTGCTACTGGGAGATATATTATGGCTTAGTTGTTGTTCTGTGGCTCCCTGTCTCCTGTTGCTTACAGCTTATCTTATCCCTCTGAGCTTCACTAATGTGCAACTCACCCTTTTGGCTTCATTTTCATCAGACTTATGCCCGAGTAACGAAAAAATTAAGATATTTTCTGTGAAGCCAGATGCTGGGCAAAGTCAGCTGTACTTGTTTAGAATGAAAGTGCAACCTCGTTAAATCATAGCATTCATTTACTTCCTGCCAGCTCAGACGTGCAGTGAGGGATCCATCATCTGCTATTCAACCCCAGCCTTTGTACGGCTCATTTTTAAGCGCTTATGTGAAGTTCAAGACAAAGTGAACATCAGTGAGCTCTTGCCAGAAGCATGAAATACATCTGTTGATTATTCAGGCCCCAAGATGTGATCACAAGTCAAGCATCATCTGGCTTTTGTTTTGGTGCGGCGCAGGCTGGGCCCTCAAACTGTTTCAAGCACAAGGAGATAAACAGCCAAATAAAGGTAAGACTAACTCTGGGTGAACTAGTCCAGCTGAAGCCAAAAGTAGCCCATCTCCTAATTGGAGCTGACATTTTTAGTGCAGAAAAGTGAAAAGCACATGATTAAGGAGCAACGTTCATGAAACTTTGAGTTCTGTTGAGTGATGCCGAAATTCAGAGCCTGGTAGATGAGATATCCTGCTTTTCAACCTATTTCTTGAATGCTGGAAACATGGAGCCCTTTGCTAATATTTCTCTGTGCCCTTCCAAAGGAGGGAAGCCTTGGGGCACAGTGATTCTGACTCTCTGGGGTTTGGGACATACAAACCAGCTACTGTTGGACCGCATTATTTCAGCAAGAACAGTTGAGGTTCAAGTACATTTCTTTAAACTGGGAGTGAGTGAGGGTCGTAAGAGCTCTGCTGTGCTGTTTGATTCAAATTAAACGCATTGTAAGAATTCTTTCTGAGAAAAAAAAAAAGAAAAAGAAAAAAAAAAAGACTTGATTTTGATGACTTGGGAAGGGGAATTGCCCACAGCTGGTGATGAAACAGTTTTCATTCCCATTTTAAAGATGATACAAACGTAGTCGTGCCGAGCACTGCAGACACCATTAATCCCACTGCAGTTTCTCCTCAATTTGATTACTCCTTCATCTTTCCTATGAAAAACTGTAAAGACAATGACAGTAAGACATAATTAGGAGCCAGTGGGATTATTCATAATACCCCTGCTATGGTTTTCTGCCTGCCTAAACCTGGGGATTATTTCTCAGCTGTCACCAAACCCAAAAAGAATTGAGCTAAGTTGGCCAGTGGATGAATTTCTGTGAGCACAAAAAAGATCGACACACATTTCTTGTATCCATGACTGTGCTATAGGAAGGTCTGCATGAGATCAGATGTTTTCATGTGGCAAACTCTCTCTTTCCCCTTTCTTGGTATTTCCTTTTCAATTTTTGTTCGAATCCTTTGAAGAACGAAAAAGCTCAGCTTCTCATCCAGGAAGATTCAAATGAAAGATGTGGACACTGTAAATTAAACAAAATATTCCAAAATAATCAGGTTTTTAGCCAGAATTAAGAACATTTCACTGGTTTTGGCTGAATGAAAACACACTTTTTTAACTAGAGTTCTGTGGAACTGTTTGTCTTGGTGACACAATTCCTTTTTTTGTTTTTTTTTTTTCTTCTTAGGAAATGTAAATTGTTACCATCCAGGCCCACTTTTACACCTCCAATATAGGGTGCTTCAAATATTCAGATTTTCAGGGACTGCATGACTTGTGCTTGAGGGTGGGCAGGTCTGCAAACTGAGAAATGCCAAAGAGCAGTGCATGGGAAAAACCAGATTGCATCTTTGGTGTCGTAGGCTGGCATGAAAAACCAAGTTGATACTTTGGGCTTTTGTATTATTTAGCCTTTCTAAAAGCAGGAACGTCTTGCTTTGAATATGCTGTTGATTCCTCCCTCTCCAAATGGTTTATCATCTTCAGTTATTTAATAGGTAATCCTAATGGTAATTTAAATAATTGCCTCGTGGCTGTTGAAAGCTCACAGTGAGACAGACAGTCCCCACGGTGGGAGGGTTGTGTTGATCACGGAGTATTGTCTGAAGCAAGAGGACTTGAACTAAGAGGATTCTTTCTGGTAGAATGAATTCTCAAGAGTTATCTCTGATGCAAAGGGAGTTCTTATTTTGGAACATGGTTCAAGGCATTTTTCATGCTGGCAGTGAAGCGTCTGTCGTGTGAATTCATGGCTTTGGTGGTTTTAGCTTCCAGAAGACATCAGAAACCAAAATACTGGATTTGGGGCCTCTGTGTTTAAAAAAACATGGTATCTTGTTGCTTTAATTTTCAGCTCAATTGGATATTTCTGAGATGCACCTTCTGTGGTACATGGTTTGCTTTTATGTTTGAAAGCTGTAGATTAACCTGGGATTGTGTATATGCAGTTGAGCCAGGTTAGCTTGCTGAGGACACTGGGGTTTTTTTTGCTCTCCCTCTTCATACTAGAGCAGGTTGAGTTTGAGTGTGGCCCTGACATTTCTCAGTTTTCATTTTGCTTTAATAAGTACAACAATTCTCACCAGCCTCTTTCGGTCTGATAAAATCTCTTGTGCTCCAGCCAGGAGGGTTTGGTTTTTTTTTCCTTTTCCTTTAGAGTAAGCTCACCCAAATCTGGAGGAAAGGTTTTTTTTTTTCCAGCAACAGAATTGAGAAACAGGTGGCAGAGCCTTCTTCAGGGAGCTTTGGGGTGCACTGTGTCCCAGGATTTTCATGTGAAGGCCAGTGCAGAGCATCTTAGTGTTTCCCACTCAGGAGAAGCCAACAGGTAAACAATTCTAGAAGAGAGGAGCCAGATAATAATACTGGCTTCTTCCACATCAGCCAGCCCTGACTGGTTAGAAAAAAAAAAAAAGTACACTTCAGGCCTCCTGCTGTGTAGTGCCCAGAGTATTTTGCAGTGAAGTGGTCAGTACAGCCAGCAAAAATAACCCTGGAATTGTTGCTTTCTTCTATTGTTTTCCAGCAGCAGAGCTCTGTTCCCCCAGGCTCCCAGTGGCTCAGAGAGCCCATGGGTTATCCTGGAAGAGTAATCCAACCTGCTTGCCTGAAACAACCCCCAAAACATTACAACAGTGCCTTTTAATTGTTCTTTCTCATTTGCTGTCCCACTGACCACGTCCACCCTACCTGTGCTCTTCTTTTACCCCTCTTTGGCACAGCAGGCAGTGGTGGGAACGGCTCTCACACCACCAGCTTGTTTCAGGAGCTTGTTGTGAACGTGCTTTTAGCTGTGGGGTTGGGGGGCGGGGGGGAACAAACATTATCCTTGGCTTCCAGTTTACAGCTGGCAAAACATGAGTTTAATTTCTCCCTCGTGAGCCTCGTGCAACAGCCCTAACAAGTGACAGGACAGCTACTTTGTATGCACAAGCCTAGAGGGTCTTGCTCACTGCAGCTGAAATTTGTGGGGAACAGATCTTTGCAACACGAATTCTGATGTCAGAGCAGCTTTACAGAGTGGTTTAATTTCATGCCAGCTTTAGATAAGATTTTTTTTTTTTGTGTGTGTGGTTGTTTTGTTTCATTCCCGTGGTTATTCAATGGGCTGTTGTTAAAAGTCAGCACTCAGGTAGGTGCCTGTTGCAAGCTAGAATCAGAAAACAATCCAGGGATGCTACAGCAATGAAAAAGTTATCATAATCTAAATGATACAATAAATAAGCACAATATTTGATGGGGACTCTGGTTATCTCTTTACGTCCTCTCAGCTTGCGCTCTTTGCTGTGACAGGAATTTATATAAGAGGCTCAGAACCAATAAAAAATCCTTAACTCTTGATGGTAATCCTTCCAGACTCATCCACTGCAGAGAATTAAGACTGTTACTGCTTCTGTTGCCTTCATCAATGGTAATGTCTTAAAAGGGAGATTACTGTGGAAGTTTCCATCCCACTAAGGTAGTTTAACTGCAGCTGTGGTGAGGCGTTTCAAGAACATCCATCCTTTTTATTTGCTCAGCCTTTGTAATTTTCAGAAGCTCATTTGTTAAAATGGACCATTTTGGAACCAGTCTACACATTATCAAACACACATTCAGCTACCAAGCATACAAATGGGTGAATATTTATATACCTGGTTTACCCAGAAACTCAAAAGTGGGTTTCCTGCCTTGGACATGAAAATATTCTCCGTTACTTACTTTATTCCACTTAAAACTTCCAATTTATCTGCATAACCTTCATTATAACTCCAGTGTCTTTGGAAGCAGTCCCTTGTATAGCTGTTACACCCTTCTTCACATCATGGTTTTTCTGTACTTAGCATCTCACAATAGGAGCTGGACTTTTAAGTCCTTTCATCCTTTTGAAGTCTTGTACTTGTAATTCAGTCCTTCTGAAGCTTGTTAGAAGCAGCTAGCAATCCTGGCCGAGCCCTCTCAAATAAATGAGTTAGAAAAGCATTTACTGTGCTCCTAGGAATGTTAAATTACTGTTTAAACAGGGCAAATTAGATCCAAGATTTAATCTCTCATCAGTATCCTCTGGCGTGGCAGTGTCAGCTCAGGATTGCTTTATTTCCATAACACTTGTGTTTGGCAAGAAGGGCTCTGTTTCTGTTACAGGAGAGTTCACAGTGTTGGGCTGCCTTTATCAGTTGGTCTATTTACATAGTGACTTGGTGCTCCTGGTAATTCTGAGTGCCAAGGAAAGGTGCTTTGGCTGCAGGATCAGCTCTCCTGAGAGACGAGGTGGTTTGTAGAGACACAACCGAATAAATGAGCCTTTAAAGAGAAGTGTTTGAAGTTTTGCTTACCTGAAGAGCTAGGGGGGCATAAAATAAATCGTGAAGATCATTCAGAAAGGATTTTCCTTTGAGTGTACTTCAAATTTCTCCCAACTTTTAAATAACCACTCTCCTATTCATAGTCACTGGCTTGATGGGGATGGTAGGAAGCAGGGGGCACACGTGATGAGGAAATAAACAGGATATCTCTCATCTTTATTTGTCTAAGGACATTTTTCCTGCTGATGGAGGAACCTATTTGGCTTGGATCAGGAGGATGTTCTCCTGCTGCTTCTGCTTCTCTTCCACTCTGCTTCTCATTTCAAGTTTGTGCCAGTTTTGTGTTACCTTTTTAGGGTGCCCTGGCAGCTGCTGCTGTCGTGTCAATCATCTGCTTCTCAACAGATGCGCTTTCTGCGAGGGGCAGAATTCCACGGGAAGTGGATTTGCTTGGACCAAGGAAGCTGTCACTGAAAGGCTGAGCAGAAGCGAGTGAGAACGGGCAGGAAAGCAAAACATCTCTCAAACAGCCGCAGAAGGGAGTGTTTCTGTCTGTTCTTAGTTTTGTGTCTGGAGTTCCTGATTCTTGGTGGGAGGCTCGGGCTGAAAATAATGAATGAACTGCAAGTCTCCTGCCATTGGAGAACTTCAGTCACCTCACAAACAAACAATTTGTTAACAAAAAACCTCTCTCGAGGCAAAATTCGCTTCCTAATTACTCACAGAGCTCCGGTATAATGATGCCTCTGTGGGAAAAGCATGGCTGATGAATTGATCACGTGAGGCTTTTTTTTTGCCACGATGCATCATCTCATGGGTTTGCCCTGCAGGTTGTTGCACTCGAGGACTCGTGGAGCGGGCGCTGAAATTTACAACCCAATTTACGCCTCGGAGGGAAAACCAGATTTTCATTGAGCTAATGGGTAATTATCCGAGATCTTTGTTGTTGTTTCTTGTAACTGAATTGGTTTGTCACTTATCTGTTAATTAATTAGACAAAAGAAAAAGCATCGTCCAGCAGCCTGTTGCTCAGATTAGGATCAGCTGTGGGATTAGTACGTGGTTTATTGCCCCGTGAACACACATGGCCTGTGTTCTGCTCTGGCCAACGCCAGCAGGGGCTCCAAATCTGAACCAGCTCTGAGGAGAGAGGGAATGAGCCTTTCCAGGCTTGGCCAGCTTAGGAATCTCTGGCTTTCTCTAGCTAGAGAGAAGCCCCATCCCTGTAGCACAGTGACCTTAAATACATCAGCACTGGGAAATGTCTTGGCAGTCACTACACTTGATTTAAAGGGGCTTATTTCGGGCTTGCTGGCACCAGCGGTGACGGGAGGGTTGCCAAGGGGGTTACCAGGAGGCCCTCAGTGATGTGCACTGACACTCACGTGGGAGGGAGCAACTAACTGAGCCACAAAAACAATTTTGGAAAATGGGCTTCCGAATATATTTGAATGCTGATTTTGCTCCCCTTTTTTCCCCCCAACACCTGAGAGCTCCACATCAGCAATTTACAGAAGTGTTTCCCAAGGGCACAGTAGGCTGGGGATGTGTCTTTCTCTGCCTCACCTTATTGGGAGGGATGGGATGGGAGGGATATTTGGCATGGTGGACTGTAGATGAGACACTGCTGTATTTTATTCTACTCTAGAGGAAACATCTTGTCTAACGATATTTTCTTTTTTTTTTTCTTTTTTTTTTTTTTTTAACTTTGCTTGCCTTGAGTGATGAGTATGGAGAGCATGAGGTGGAGATGGAGGAACAGTATCTTGTGGTTTTAAGGTAAGTTTTATAACCCTCTGATTTTCAGCTTCATTTCCTCACCTGCCAGTTTGTGTAATGCCGATGGTAAAAAACCCGGGATTTACTTTTGCTTGTTTGTTTGTTTGAAAATATGAATGTTAGGAAAAATAATAGGGTGCATCCCCACTTTCTTAAGTGTTTGTTGTTTAATGAATGGGAGCATAAAACAGAGGCCCAGGCACAACTCTCAGTAAATAAATATCTCTGTGGTGTGAATGGTGTAGCTGTAGTCGAGCTCTGTACCTACCCCTTAGAGAAATGATGGAAAATAGGAAAGGCTGAAATGTTAAATAAAACATGGGAATACATAGAGATGTTTAAGAAAGAAGATGGGAAAGCATGAAAGGAGAATCCCAGCTTTTCTGAATGAGCATCCTGAAAAGAATACATCGCTGCTGCATTTAGAAAGGTCTCAAAATTATCTTGAAAAGCCCTGCTCCAACTTAGAATTGTGTGCATTCCAGGGCTGTGAATAAACCTCCCCGCTAGGGCTCTGGATTATTCTCCTGGATACATAATATATTAGGATATTTTCCCATTTAAAAAGAAACTTCAGGAGAAGCCTTTTATCTTGTAATTTTCTTAGCAGTGCTCTGACGATTCTGCAGAGAAACACGAGGTGAAGAATTGCACAGAAATGAAAACTGAGAAGCAGAATGGATAGTTTCCATGCTCCTTTTTGGGAGCTTTATAGAGTTGTCACTTTTTCAGTGGTTGGGGATGCGTGGCTGTGGCCGTGTCCTGGTCTCAGCTGTGGGGCTGCAGGTGGCTTCAAAAACCTGAAGGGCCCCAAATCCCTTCAGAGGTTATAGAAATGTATTTTCTATTATTAAGTTGATGACAAGTTGCATTCAAAATACCTTGCGTGTGGTTTTTGAGATGAAAGGCTTGGCACCAGCAGTGGCTGGTAAAATGAATCCAAAGTTCCCGTCTGCTGATATAGCATCAGATTTTCATTTTTTGAATAATTCTGACAACAAAAGCGACGTTTTGCATTGTAACTGAAATATGCATGTATTTTTAGGCACATATTAGCTGTCTAAAAAAAAAAAAAAAGGCTTTTCTGTCTTCCCCTAGCCAGCTAGTGAATGCCTTAGGGCATTTTAGATTCTGCTGGAGAGCAGGTTGGCACAACAGTGATTTGGGGAATTTTTCTATCAGGGATACTCATAGCAATGGTTTTTTTTTTTTTTCAGGTGACAAATGAAAGTCTGTTTTCCTGGCTATTATTGCAGCACAGGACTCGTCAGGTGAGAACTGAGCTGTGCTGTCTTTGCTCCCTTTTTCCTTTCAGCAGATATCACACCCATATCATCCCTCTCCCTTTTGAACCGGTTCAGACCAGTCCAGAGTGGACTGGTCTGAAAATTCACACCATTGCATACCTAACTCAAATGTTTTATTTTTTTTTTAATGTATTTGAAACACTGGCACAGAGAGGATCCTTGACTGCAGTGACTGATACTGATGCCAGTTACTGTGCATTCAGATTTTTTTTTTTTTACTATTTTATGTGAGTCTTAACAACACCCTGCACATTTCTTTTTAGATGCAGAGCTGACGTGCACTGGTCCAAAGAGTTTAAAATGACAGAGAAGTGGCGAAACATCCAAATAAAGGGAAGAAATTCTCAGCTGGCTAAGCGTGTTTTCATCGGGGAGGAGAAAATTGCAACTGTCCACACAATCTTCATTTGTCAATGCTCTTCTCCTCGGAGATCAAACAATCCCAGGATCTTACAGCAGTAAGCAGCAAATAATTAATGTCCTTGCTTACTAAATACCTCAACTTTATATTCTCCCACCCCTTACAGAGAGGGAGAACAGCCCCTGCCGTATTCCCCGTGCACGCTGCCAGCTGTCAGTGCTAGCTGTGGGCTAACATGGCTTTCAAAACTTTATTATCCGGTGCTGCTAATTATCCCTAATGGACCTGGGCAGTATAAAGCTTTTGGGTTGTTTCTGTTTGGGCATCACTTCTCTCTGAACAGATTTGAAGCCGTGGGCGACGCTGCTCTCTGTCGTTTGCCTTCCTGCCGAGTTCCCACCGGTCCAGTTCTGTCATCAGCAAAGCAAACCAAACCCACAAGGACCCACTGGCTGGACCATCTCATGCAGCCAAACACCCTCTGCATTTCCTACCAGGAAGTGTATCCAATTAGCTCTGGGTTGTCTGCATCCCCCTCTGCCAGCAAATAGTTCCATTCTGCTCAGCTTGCCTTTTGGAAATAACTTTTACAGAGAGCTGCTCACTGAGATTTTGTCGCCAGACATCAGCATTTATTTCCTCCAGCGTTTAGTAATAGTTATTTGTGCCACCTGGCAGCAACCAGACAATGGCACCTGGTTCTTCTAAGAGGCATTTAACCCAAGGAGAAAGATAATGAGCAGAAGACACAGATAAATTAAATTCCTGGGAATTCACCCTTATTTTTCAGACTGTCATCCCAATTTTTAAATTCTTAAAAATTACACGCCTCCAGCATGGTCATCAAAATGGTCCCAAAGTTCAACTCTCAAACAATTATCGTATATAAGAACCAAAAATCTAGCCAGTTGCAGAAGGAGGAGGAAAGTGGCAGCCTCAGCAGTACTGGGGTACTGGGCCAGGAGGGGAAGTTCAATTAAATATTCTTCCATCAGAGTATTGATCTGCTGACAGCAAAGCTTCCTGCAGGATCTGGGCTATTTGGGATGTACAGCTTCCAAAAGAAGAGAAAGCCACGGGAGAATTTCTGAAAATGCTACGGTGCCTGCCACAGAAACGCCTCTATTCCAAAATCAGAGCATTTTCATGTCTGGGCCTGACAGATCAAACTCACTACCTTTTGTTGTCCAGCCCTGGGTGCGGCGAGGAAAGGGAACCACAAACACAACGGGTTATGTCACCTCAGATGGCAAACTGAGGCCATAGAACATGGAACAAAAAACAAAACCTGTGGTGCAGAAGGTGAAGGAAAATTAAGGATCCCAACTGGAGGTCTCTGATCTCTTCCCTTCTACTTTAGAAACAGAGTTTCACTGCAGTTTAAGCTTTAAAGGTCAGTTCCTCACAGAAGCTCAGCTTAAGGCCTGGAGTGTTTTAGCTCAGCTTTGAGCCGGGGTGAAGGAGGGGAGTTTGGGTTTCTGAACGCCTAAAGTGCCCCATTATCAGCTTAAATGCAAAATACAAACAGCAGCACTCTGCTGTGCGCTGACTCGACAAGTCAGAGAGGCAGAAATCAAATGAATGTGCAGGGATGTGTTGGAAAAGAAACAACAGAGATGAAATTATTCGCGATCCCCATTTTCTGTACTTAGCATCTCACAATAGGAGCTGGACTTCCTTGGCACTCAGAATTACCAGGAGCACCAAGTTCCTGTGCAGATAGACCAACCGATAAAGGCAGCCCAACACTGTGAACTCTCCTGTAACAGAAACAGAGCCCTTCTTGCCAAACACAAGTGTTATGGAAATAAAGCAATCCTGAGCTGACACTGCCACGTCAGAGGATACTGATGAGAGATTAAATCTTGGATCTTATTTGCCCTGTTTAAACAGTAATTTAACATTCCTAGGAGCACAGTAAATGCTTTTCTAACTCATTTATTTGAGAGGGCTCGGCCAGGATTGCTAGCTGCTTCTAACAAGCTTCAGAAGGACTGAATTACAAGTATAAGACTTCAAAAGGATGAAACAGCCACTAGAAACATTTAGGGGGGAGAAAAGGGAGCAGCTAGCTGAAAAAATCCACTTTGGAATCAAAAGGGTTCAATCAGGGTTGATATTTATTCAACTGGAGCGATTCTCACCTTTTGCAACTGGTGACAGAGTGGAGGAGTCTGTACAGTTTAGAACGTGTCACATCCCAGGTGTTGGGCAGGGAATGCTGGCAGTGCCAGGGAAGCCTAAAGCAGCAGCTTGGCAGCTGGATATTCCCTGGCCAGGAAAGGGCTGGAGCTGTGGTGCAAACCAGGCAGGACACTGTGACTTCAGAGGGAGTCAGCTAACATCAGTGCAACATTTCTCTTCCACAAAACAAGTTGTTATTGTCAGGACCACCCAGGACAGCTCTATCAAAGAATACGTCAAAGATCAACATTTCCACCTCAGGAAAAAGCTGACCAACAGGTTATAATGCCAAATTTTTTTAAATTACCAACAGAAGTGTTCACTCTCTTTCCAAAGAGCTAGAGGTTGCACAATAAAAATACACTTTTAAATCACAGGATTAAAACACAGGGAAAAAAATTGGCTGTGCTGGGCACAGTGAAGCTGCAAAGCTCTGTGCCACAGGGTGTTGTGGCTGTCAAAAAACTGGCAGGGCTTCAAAATTAAATTAAAGGAAGGAAAATCCACTGAGGTCTGAGTACAATATTTGGTTCAGAAGTGCCCAAAAGTACAGACTGTCAGGAGATTATCTAGGATTTTAAGGAGCCATCACTACATGTTATATACCTATTCTTCCACATGCTTTGCCAGCGTTGAAAAGAGGGTAACAGGCCTTTGGCTTAAACCAGCAGAGAGGTGGGAACATTCTTACAATGACTTACACATCCTTCAAAAGCCACTAAAAACCCATGCAGGTCCAGTGGGTTCAGTTTTCTACACCAATCTTTTCTTAGTCTGTATATGCAGATCAAAGACCTCTGCTTCTTATTTCAGGGCCTGGCTCCTGGCAGCACCTGGAAGAACCGAATCATCTGGGTCATCTGTCCCTTTCCCTTCCATGTATCACATAAATCTTAACTTGTCATTAAAACCTTAACTCCCCAGGCTCCAAAGGACTCCAAAACACTCCTCCACTGGCAGGTGGCATGGCAGCATCCCTGCCACCCCTGATGCAAGGAGCAGAGTGTGGTGCAGCACTTGGGTGTCAGGGCACAGCGCTGACAATCCAGTGTTAGGGGTTTACAAGTAATTATATAAAAGGAGGGAGGGCAGAAATAACAGTGGGAATAAACAAAATGAAAGAAAAGGCATGGCAGGTGTGAGTGCCCAGAACAATCCCCCCACTGCCTGTGCTGCATCCTGCATTTATGGAGGGGATCAGCTACTGTGGACAAGCTGTGGTTTGGGTTTTACACTGAAGGATCATGAGGCTCCAGCTGAGGTGTTTTGCTGGTGTTTATTTATTTAATTTTATATATTTTTTTTTTTTAAGCCTTGAAACAACAAAGATCTCCAGGAAGGAAAAGACAGACGAGCAGGAGAAAACACAGACGTTATCACACCTACTGTGCAGGAGTCTGCAGGCACAAGAACCTGCTCTCTGCACGCATCAGAACAGAACCCCACAGTGTGCAGTGCAGGGCGTGTTGGATCTGATTGCATGAGGATGAGCAGCAGGGTCCCCAGATTCTGCACTGAAGAAAGCCTGCTGACAGCCTGGGTAATTCTTCCTCTCACACACTGCCACACTAAGGAGCTAACTGTGATGACAGTCACTGTTTGGGAACACACATCATTCTAAAAATGTTTTTTTTGTTTTGGTTAGGGTTTTTTTTTTCACTTGTTTAAAAAAAATCTTTTCCATAGCATGAGATTTCAATCTCACGTGAGACTTCTGTCTCCAAATTATAAATCACTGGAATGAAAAAAAAAAAAAAATCAACAAATGCTTGACTTCCAGCTTTTGGGAAATGTTGCTCCTGTGCCCTACGGAGGTGATGTTTGAGAAGTGACCAACACAGCCCCCAGCACCTGTGAAAGTCAGCTGCCCTTGTCCTCACGGGGGGACTTCAACTTGCCAGAAGTTAACTGGGAGCAGCACACAGGTGGAATAAATTGGGCCAGAAGTTTCCCAAAAAAATCTGGGTGACAACTTCATGGAGCAGGTCCTAAGGGACTGGCAAAGATGCCCTCCTTGATCTACTGCTTGTCAGCAGAGAGGGTCTTGTGAGTGAAGTGGAGCTGCAGCTGGGAAGTGGCTTTTCTGCTTCACCTCACCCAAAGCACAGGTTGTTAAATACAGGAGAGCCAAGAGATGTCGCTGGGACAAAAGAACATGAGGAGGAATGAAGTCTATCCATCCCAACAGCCTGTCGCTGCAAGGTCCAATCGGCACAATCCCAGGAACATCAACCAGCACCTCCCTGAAGGGCTCATCCAGCCTCCAGCAGGGCCAGGGGGGATTGGTAGCAACCTCCTGAACCAGGCAAAGTCTGTTTCTATTTAATCTGAATGAAGGAATATTTTCTACAAATATATCCACTTTTTATTTTATTTTTTTTTTTCTTATTGGAACCTTCTGGCATCTGCAACACCTTGTGGTATTCCAGAGTTTCACCACCACAACCTAGTGAAGAACAACTTCGCTGTTTTGACCCAGAGCCCCTGAGTTCCATTTGGCTCCTGCTGGATTCTGACCAGGAAGATATATTCACCTCCCACTTTCCTAGAACCTCTTAAGACATTTGTTGCTCAGGCAAGAGAGCCCCATTTGTTCCCTTTATGGAGCCTGCTCGGTGTGTTTGATCATTCAGGCTGCACTTTTATGAGCCTTTTCCAATTCTGTTGTGCCTTTATGAAGATGGGGCCAGAGCTGCATGCAATATTCAAGATGCAGAAGCGCCATCATGCAGTGTCATAACCATGTTTTCAGGTTTATTTTCATTCCTCTTCCCAAAGCCAAGCAGGCAAGTTGTTTTCTTGCAGGCTGTGGGGAATTCAGCTAATCTTTCTTATCCCCAGACCCTGCTCCTGAGTTACAATGCCCAGCTCAGAAGAAGAGCTCAGGATTGCTCCCCTCACCACCCCCATGCATCTCACCTTGCATTTACCTGTATTTCACCTGGCACTTTTAGCACTCAGGGCCTCAGACCTGGATTTTTTTACGTAGCACTTCAGTCAGCCCCCATCTTCACTCTAAAAACCCTGTATCTCCAGTGTAACCTGCTCCCTCCCTGCTCCTTTTTGAGTCATATTTAACTACCTCAAAGCAATGAACAAAATACCAAAGGATAAGAGAGTCACTTATGGGAAAACATAATATTTTATATTTTACATCAGAGAAGGAACAAAAAAGGAACCATCCTGCAGAGAAAATGATCTACATGTATATTAGCAGGCACTATTTTGACTCAAAATGTTTTTTTTTTTGGAAAGAAATACAATTGTCTACACCTCAGAAAAATGACACTACATGTATATGGATAGGATGCTTTTGATGCTTGTGAGTGACCCCAGAAAGGGGAAAAAGGAGAGGAGGAGTAAGTCCACTAACATAAATTCTTCCTACTGCTGTACCTTTTTTGAATCCTTGTCCATTTGACGTTAAAATTTCTGGAGCTTTGCTTTAAATCTGTAATAAGCAGTTTCCGGAAACAAAAACCACATAATTAATATTAATACTCGTATTTATCATTCTTAAACAGTAACTTGCTTTTTGCTTTCCTTCTTCCTGCTGCAACTCTCCCAGAGGTTCCACAGCAGGTGGTAACACAGAGCATTCTTAAAAATACATTCTTAAAATGCTGCTCATCATCATCATCATCATCATCATCATCATCATCATGGCTGGGCTCAAGAATTTTGAGCAAAATGTAGATCTTCCTGAAGGAAAAACTGCTCTGGGTGCTGAAAACTGCAAGGTGCCCAATAGTGGATTTTGAAGACAGACTCAGCTGTCTTGGAGACTTTTCCCCCAAAAATTTACAGGTAGTAGTAAAATGCCCCGTGAAATGCAATCAATTACTGAAAATGGGATTCATTTTTTATTATTGACATGGAAAGTATTTACGTTCGAAGCAAAAAACTGTTGTTTGTTTTATTTTTTCCATGCAGGAAATGGAAACTGCAGTACAGAACAATGCAAAATGTAAGTCTTTTGAGCAAAAGCTGCGCCATTTTTAGCATCAAAATGTCTTATTAGACTATTGAAGAAAAGCTTTGCATCTTATCAGCAGCTGTTTTGGGTCATGCATGTAAATACTGCCAAGTAATTTGTGACCAGACAACATACTCTTTGTTGAGGGATTACATATTTCAGCTATTTGTTAAATGCCAACTTCTACAGCAAATAAGCAAAACTTAACAGGCCACGTGGAAAACTGCTTGCAGAAAATCACTCTGGCAAATGGAACTGAATATCTGAAATATTTCATGACAATCACAACATATGTTAATGGTCTATATTCATGAGTTACATTACATTCTCCAGCGAGTTTAGATAATAGCATATATAATTCTGTTATCTGTCCTTACACCTTCCATTTCTGCCTTCTAATTTTTATACCTCTTGCCATTTCCTGAACATCTGTTACCAGAATAAATCTTCTAGGGCACTCTTCTTTACTTTGATTAAAAAAATCCTTGTGTTTCCCAGCGTGGGAACAGTCCTCAAACTTAATTCTACCACAAAAACTGTGTTCCTGTAGGCAAGCTCTTGCTTGCCAGTTCTGATTTCATCTGACTTATTAATCTTCAACCCTCTCTACCCTGCAGGACAAAGAGCTCCCAGCGTCAGAAAAGTGTTGCCTTTCACATGGCTCTGCCTCCACTTCCCACAGTCCCCTTCAATAGTCACAAAAACTGAGCACAACAATGCATTACCAGCTTTCCTTGGGGTTATATCTGATGCTTCTACAGACTCAAAAAAAAAACAAACAACCAAAATCTTGGTTTTGAGTGTTTAACAGCCCCCAAACCCCACCCTAACATGTGGGGAACCACCCACATGTATCAGATAATTTCGATTTCTGTATAAAGCCTTGAGCAAACAGCAGAGGTGCAGGAAGAAAATCGTAACTTGCTGCACTCCCTAATTTTGTTACTTCTTTTCAAACAGAATAAAACCAAATTTTCCCTGTGCCATATTTAATTAGTGGATGAAAGGCGGGAATTGTGTCTGTGGTTGCCTCAGGGAGCAGGAGTGGTGAGGATCACAGTCCTTTTCAGCACTGCTTGTGCTCCTTCAGCTCAATTCATCATCCAAGCAAGAGAGAGAGAGTCAAACCTTGGTGCGCTCACAGGGGAGAGCTCTGTGTATCAGCAAGTGGAAGAAAACTGCTCTGTCACTATAGATAACACAAATATTTTGAAATATGAATAATACAGGTAGGCATTTTACAGTCAGGTCCTCCACGTACCACAAGAAGCATCTCTGTTTGTAAATGACTGTGCTTCCTTTCAAACACTCACCCAGAACTATTACCTTCCATTAGAGACTTGCTTTCTTTGTAATATTCTGGTTTTTCCCAGCATGTTTTGAAAGCCCACCCTCTTAATTTATTGGACTCAAAAAGCTGCTTCCCTGAAGCAGCCCTTTTAGTTTTTGCTTACTGCAGGTTTTTTATGCTTCAGTTTGCATTAGCTCTTCCTGTTCCATCCCCTATGCCCCCCACCTTTTCCTTTCCCAGCCTGCCACTTTTTATTTTGTGGGAAATAAAGTCCTTTTTTTTTTTTGTTTCGGTTGGGCCCATTCAGAAGTTTTTTAGGCCATCCCAGAATAAATCTTAAGCTGTGCCAAATAGAAAGTTCATGAAAAAGTGTTCAGCTTGGGTGCGTTTTGCCACCCTTAAATTGTTTAAACCCATTAAATATACTGGAGGTTTAAAGCTTAAAATATCTTAATATAGGCTAGAGATGCAAGAGCTTAGAGCAAATCCTCTCCAAGTTTATGAGCATAGAAAGAAGTTAATTAAAGCTAACCAAGAAAACACAAGTGGTCGGTGAAAATCCACGTTATGAAAAGCTACAAATTCAGAATCTGTAGCTGTGAATGATGTTGGGACGGGTCCAACTTAAAGTTTATATTTCAAAATGAACTTGCTACCTTCAGAACAAGGGGTGCTCTGAACTCCCAGAAAAACGGGTGAGAATGCGTAAAGCTGTGTGTGATACATCCAGTTCTCTGTTTATTAATGTTATGTACCGGAAATGCAGGTTTTTTTAAAGGACAAACATGGAAATTCTAAATGTAAGTATCCATTTTAATGCCTCCTTTAATCAGTTCAGTGAAGTAATTAGTGCTTGTTATCCACACCTTGATGAACAAGGAGTTTTTTAGCCTTATTAGGACCGGTGACAGCACACAGAAATGTATCAGAAAAGGGACATGGCTTGGAAAAGGCAACTAGAAAAATATTTAGTGCTACTAAAAAGCAGTTGTAGCACATGCTGAGATACACGTGAGTGTGTGTGGGCTGGCCCAGCAGTTGGATGGCATTGAACTGCCATGCCTGAAGTCAGACAGGCTGGAAAGGGGGACAGACCACGTGTGAAATCCTCCCAGGCTGAGGTTGCTGAGCCTGCCCATGTCTGAGCAGTTCCAGCACTCACAGGCAAAAGTCAGCCTGGAGAATTCCAAATCCCAAGTTTCCCGTTTGGCCCTGCAGTGGAGCTGCCTTCCAAAGTAGCTGAGCAGTTGGAGTCAAAAAGCTTTTAGAAAACTGCTCGATCGCTTCTCACCTCGTGAATGACGGGAACCAAAATGGGCCAAAAGCAAATGTAGATGAGCTGAAGATTGCTGCTCTTTTTTTTTTTGGGAAGGCACGGTCCCTTTGCTGGTGATTACCTCTCGAAGCAGCGTTTGAGCACCCCCCTGCAAAATCAGAAAGGATGAGTCACTCCCAGAGAGCCAGTGCTGCAGCAGGCTGAGTTGCAGTCAGTTTGTGATGGATTGGGTCGTTTTCTAAGGAATTGCTGCCTGCCCAGCTGTTCTTGTCCCTGTGTTTTGCACCGCGGCTGTCCCAAGAGTAGCTCTCTTCCCTTATTCTTGCTGGGGTCCTTTCTTTCTGTCAGGGATTTTGACTGACTCATGGTCCAAATCATGTCAGGCATTCCAGTGATCTGTTGAGCCACTGGCACCTTAGAATGAGATCTTTTCTGCAAGTGCACATTATAACACTGCAGTGATGCACAGATCCTTGCTTCAGAATTTGCCCCCTTGGATGAAGTTACAGAGATTGTCCTCTAAATATCCCTTCAAAATCTTGGAGCTCTGCTAGACAGGAAACAATCAGGAGCTGCTGCATTATCCAGAAAGGCCTTTTCTGGATTGCCAGGGTTTACCAGCTTCCTGGGATTTTGTACAAGGCAATGAGGAATAGAGTGAAGTTGCTATGGCCAGGATAACTAATAATAAAAATGCGGTGTTTTGGTACTTTGAGGCTGACTGGCTTGGAAGGCAGATAGACTGTTCCCTTTTCCCTCATTAAAGTTCTTCCCAATTAACTTTAAACTCAGCAGTGGTTTATCAGTGTCAATTGCCCACCTTTAATTTTCTGTTAACAGTGGAAAGGTTTGGCCTTTGATCAGGGTTGGCTGTAATGAATACAAACCTGTGCTTACCTTCATATCCAGTGACCATTTTTAGATGTTGTCCTTCTTCAGACCCCTAAAAATTCAGGTTCTGCACATGCCACAAAAGCATCTTGCAACTGAGTTTAGAATTGATTGAAACTGTGTTAGAAAACAGAGGAGGAGGGAAAATGATGCCCAGAGACTCTGTGAAATGGCAGAAAACTTCTGCTTTGGGATCTCTCAAATTAAGAATGATTTGGTATTAAGAATAGGAAAAAGATGGGATGTGTATGAAATAACTTGGAATCCTTGTACCTATACTGTCTCAGAGGAGCATAGTTTAGGATGAAGAGATAAGAAAAACTTAGCAGGATTTTTCTAATCGTAAATAAGAGTACAAACATGCTCATTGTCCTTCTCAATGAAGAAGATGCTGAAGTCTTCCAGTAAAATCCCAAGTTTTTTAATTAAACAGAACATATGAGTAGATGACAAGATTAGCCTTTACTTTTCCACTAAGGTGTTGATTTTTAGTATTTGAATCTATCTTTAAAAATATGCATCCTGGGACACTAGAAACGCCAGTCAGTCAGTGGATGCCCTGTATATACAACCCATAAATTATTATGAAGGCATTAAATCACTTTCAATACAAAACATGAATCACTTGGCAGAAGGCACCAGCTCTCAAGACAATTGCCTGAAAAGCCTTGAGAGACAGAAGAGGCCAAATCCTTGGCATTCCAATTGAGCATGGCTGTAGCCTGGAATTTGATATAAGTGGAGATTGATATTTGAGATGGTTCCTCGAGCAGCCCAGGAAAAAATACCTTTCAAAGCAGGTACAAAAACCTGCCAGGATTGCCAGGGGTTGATGCACTTGATGCCAGACCTGGAGAGAAATCCTCTACTAAAATTATTGAGAGGAGCAGGTATTCAGCAGTGTTTAGCCCTGAGTATTTTCTCCTGTAAAACAGAAAACTCTCATTGACAGTGGGTGTAACCCTCCCATCAGATCCCAGCCTGCACCCTGGAGCCTCACAGCCCTGCAGCCACCACGGGATTCCTCATCCCTGTCAGTGCTCTGCTCCTGCTTCTCCAGTTGCCAAACTGACTGCACGGGCAGTCAGAGCTCATACCTTCCCGGCGGAGTTCTAAATTATTTATTGTTAACCTTCCCCCCTGAAAACGAGGCTGCTCGTGTCTGAGTGAAAGTTAACACTTTACTGATTGCTAAAGAAGGTTTGAAACACGCAGGCAGGAATTGCTGTCAGTTCTGAGCAGAATAACGTGGTGCAATATAGACTTTCACATTCCCTTTTCTCTTCCTGCCCAGTGCCGTTTCCCCGGCTCCCATTCTCCTCTCCCCACAGCTCCATAATCTCTGTACTTCTCTTTGATTTCTCTACTTGAGAGGCATAACAATTATACCTGACATGAACGCACTCCCAGTCGTGGTCATGGCAGTTCTCTGCCTGAAGAAGGCGGCAGTACAGGAAAGGGGTTGCCCTGTAGTTTAAAGATCCACGGAGCAAATCAGAAGGGGAAGTGTTGCTGTGGTACTTTAGAAGTGTTTAAGAGTAAAGGAAGGATTAAAAAAAGCTCATTTTACAATCGGAAGGGATTAGGTGACATTATTTGTGGCATGAAGCAGATATGAAATAATCAATACCGGTGATTTATGGGCCAGATTCCTCAGCACACCACAGGTGTAAAATCGTGGACATGTATGCCACAGGATGCTGAGGAACTCTAGGAAACCACCCTCTGCCTCAGTGCTGCTGTGAACAGGTGCTGTTTTATTCCACTGCAGTAGCCATGCAGAAATGAAACGGCTGATTTGTATGAGGGCTACGTTACTAAGTACGTAAATTCATGTCCTTACCTGTACTGGATTTACTTTGTGTTTCTTTAAATGTAAACAAAATATTTATATGTATATATGTATATTTATAAGCATAAAGCATTTACATAAATATGTTATTTATATAAATTTATATTAGTAAATGTATTTTGTACATAGCTGTACAGAAACCGGTAAAATAGCAGGCAGAAAAATAGCAAAGAATGGTTAATCTCTTAAAATTCATGCATGTTCTGGCTGTGCCTGAGCCTGGTGGGCCGGTACAGAGACTGAGTGCTTGCATTTGATGCTCCTTGATTCCCAGAGACAGACCCTGTGTCTGTTTGCCCTGGGATGTGACAGCTGCCTGCATCCTGTTCAGGCCTGCCAGCTGTTGTTTGTAGAATACAAAGAATTTACAGCTGAAAGAAAATACCACACTGGTCTGAATGCTCCAAAAGGATGTCTGGAAGCTAGGTTTTATTTATTTCTTTATTTATTTAAGTTCACAAATGCATTTTAATTAAACAGTGGAGCGTAGGAAGATGCAGAACCTGAAAACTGCGTGCTGGGAACTTTAACAAATCACATGGACTTCAGTCTGCTGAGACTGACTGGGAGCTGAGTCCTGATCTTCCTCTGGCTTCCTCTGAGTGGAGTTCAGGTTGTTCCCCTGCACATCCTGTGTGTTCAGGTCCAGAAGAATTATTTTTTAGGGTCAGCAGTGTCAGTTTATTCCAGTTTATTCCTTCAGAGCCCCTGAAACTCTCTCTGTGTGTGGTTTTGTAGAGCCATAGCCCGAGTGCAAAGGCTGGATCAGAAAGCTGGGTAATTTAAGAATGTCAGATGGGAGAATGAGAGGAATTGGAGAGGCAGACTGCTGCTTTTCGTCCCAAGATGTTCATTCCAGGGTATAGCTAGTTTTATATTTTCTATTTAATACAAATGAATGTTTCAGCCTCTCTCAAGCTTCCCATTAAAATAAATTACACGGGCTTCCTTAATCATTCCTTTATAGAACTCAAGATATTCTGACATTGTCATAAGATAATATCATTTAAAAGAAGTCTACTGCTTTTTTTTTTTTTTTTGATACAGAAAGAAAGTGATTTTCTAAATCACAAGGTCAGTGAAAGTCCTGCACAAGACGCACTTGGGAGCACGAATATTTCTCACAGGGGTGGCTTAAAAAGAGATGTCTTCAGTAAGTACAGCCAGAGGATTTTAAAAAGCACAGAAAAAGAAGAAAATGAATGGCAAAGAAATGAACTGCAAAGTACATTCTGTGTTAAATCACTTTAAAGTCGTGTCATGAGTACGGAGGGGAAAAATATGTGCATTAATCTCCTAATGGGTGTGTTTGTATCTTCTGCTGGAAGGTTAAAGGTGGTTTTCAGCTACAGCTCTGGATCTGGGGGACCTGTGACAGTGACTTAAGCCAGATTAAATTGGTGATTTTTTTATGATTGGCTGTCCAGAGGTTCATGTGCAAGAAGTCTCCTGAAAATTCCTGTGTGAATGGGGGAGAACAATTAAGAAGGGTGCAAAACAGCATTTGCCTCTTCATTAAAATGTAATAGCTTAAAAAAAAACCAAAACAAAACAACTGGGAATTGGTTTATTTTTCTTTCTTGAGTTAGTTTTTCTTATCTTTTAATAGTTCACAACTGACTGGGGTGGGGGGAAACAGCTCTGAAACTGTGTTGTGGTCCAGATCTGAGGAACACAATATCCACACTAGAAAAGAAACTGATATTATTGGAGAGTTCAATTAAAAAAGATGAAAACACAGATAATGTCTGATCTAAGACTGAGCAGACATTATTGCAATTTGTAATTGCTTGTGGAGGAGGACCTGGGAGCTTGCAGCTGATGTCACCAGCAAAACCCCAGAGAGTTTGGAAAGAATCACTAATAACCTTTCTCAAGGTAATTTGAATTTCGAAGGCAAAGGAAGTTATCTGGTCCAGAGTGGAGCTACAGCAACTTCAGGAGCTTTTTTTGCCTCTGGTTCCTTTTTCTCCAGTATTTTTGGTTTGGTTTGTTTGGTTTGGTTTGGTTTGGTTTTGGTTTTTTTCTGGAGTGTAGAGAACTATGTTTATTTTTTCCTTTTTTTTTTCCCCCCCCTAAAATTAAAAATGCATGCAATTCCCCAAGCCAAGGAAAGCTAAATTATACTTGGAAAGTGTTGCAAACCACACCCAGGCCTCTTGTGTAGCACTGATATCTTCAGTCAGTGGTGTCCACGTGGATTTTGGAGTATTTATCCTCACCCTTTTCCTCTCAAGTAGAAGGGAGAGGGACACAACGATACCAGTAGTCCCAGAGTCACACAGCAGCGTGATGGAACACAACCTCTGACGTGTCTAGAAGTCCCAGGCAAAGATCTTTACCAATTACTCATCTTTTGTCTTCCAACTCTCCAGCAATTCTCAGGGAATCCCTGTTGTTTAATGCAAAGTATTAAAAATCAGAAAGGATTTTTTCCCCCCCTTCCTTTTCTTGATTTTTTGCTTTTTTTTTTTTTAATCAAAGAATACTCAGAGATCCTCCAGGTCTCTGCTGTAAATTAGTACAAATCCATTCAGAAAAGGTGAAACAAGGCCAGAGCTTTGTGATGTTTTCCCAGGTCATGACAGTGTAATTCCCTTCCCATCCGAGCACTGGGATGCTGAAGCCAGACTTGCTTAATGACACGATCATATCACCAGTTCCATTAACGTAAGTGAAAGGGGATCTGCAGCTATTCCTGCTGTGGCTGGGGTGTGCAATTATAAATATCAAATTGCATTTTCCAGGGCCATTATAAAACGTCCAGATTTGCTGGGTTTTCCTGGAGTGGCTTTAAAGCATCTGTTGAGAAGCAAAGCCCCACACAAAGGGTGCAGGAATTTTTGGGAGAGGGCATCACAAGCTTGGAACAGAAGGGGGTTTTTTTGGTTTTTTTTCAAAGTTCAGCAAGTGGCCCTGGATGTGTTTGGAGTAGAGAGAGAGAGAAGTGCTGAGCTGGCTAGGGCAGATGGGATGCTGTTGTCCAGCAGGGGATGTCACCAGGGAGGTTGTGCTGTGCTGCTTTCCCAGGGAACGATCAAATTCTCTAACCTTGGGACAAAGGTGGATGTGACTGGAAAGGGAATTCCTGTATTTCAGTTCTTCCTTCTCTGCCACAGCCATAAATGACAAACCAGTTTGGCTTTAGTCCCCTTGGTCAATCTGGTTTGGTTTGGTAAAGTATCAAGTAATTTTATAGGTCTGTGCTTTTATTGTTGTGCTTGCTGAGTAGTTATTTTCATTGGCTATTTTGCTATAGAATTATTATATAACCATTTTGTAATGGACTGCACCTTGTATAGTCATTTTAGGAAGCAGGGAATCAGCTTGTATGTTATTTATTATTATATGATATGACAATGCTATCACTATAATTGTCCCGTTGAAATCGATTTTCCGGGTATTCAACATTAGGAAGAAAGTTCTGTAAGAAAATGGGATCTTTTAGCAAAATTTCTGATTTTATATTTTAATTGTTGGTCCCTACTCTCCATTTCTCTAAATTCACATGTTTCATATGCTTACTATTACGGCATTAAAATGAGAAGGAAAATGATGAAGAAGGAAGATCTTTTGTTTGTAATTCTGCTATACTACACCATCTATAATTTTCCTTCTGCGTTTTGTTTTTTTTTCCCCTTCATTGCCAAGTTATCACCTGTCTGATTTAGTCTTCTGAAAGTAAATTTTTAGTTCAGCTAAGCTGTCATCAGAAGGCCCTTTCCCCAGGACTGGTGTGCTGAACGAATTTCAGCACATCTGTTATTGCTGGGGTTGTGGGGTTGTTTTTAACTTTCGTTTCAGCACAGGTCTGAAATGCTGGTTTCGTTAGCAAACTGCTCTCATAAAACAGAATCTTCATCTGTGTGCCTTAGTGTATTTAATAAATAGTCCAAAGTTAAACAGATCCAGATGCTCACTGCTATTTTATGTGACAGCGTTGCCACGACTGATGTGTTCTGTTTTGTGAGGGCAGCCCTTCTGCTCAGACACACCATCCTCCTGGCTGGTGTTTAGTTGTGCCTGGGCTGCATTTCACTGTAGATGGAGCTGTATCACACACAAAACCAACAGGAGAACCTTTTAAGTTTGCCATTGGCGGTTGAGGGATCCGAATTACGACGAAGAAAAACCTTTGATAGCTGTCATCTCGCAGGTAGAATAATGGCAAAGCCAAGAAATCATGTGAGTGGCCCCAGGAGGCTCCTCTCTGAAGGAGTGTTGGGAATGCTCAGTAAGCAGCTGTTATAGTGCCAGTGCCACCAGGATTTCCTTCTCTACCTCTTGGATAACAGGAGAAGCTGGGGGACTGTAAGGAGAAGAACTGCATTTTCCTTTGGTTTATTCCTTTCGAGTTGGCCACTTACACAAGCACAAAGTAAGTGTCAGGTTAAATACTGGCTGTTCTGATTTCATATTGCATTTACACTCCCTCTGCAGTGGTGAAATACCCATCAATCAGCAGCAAGAAAAGCTGGTTGTGCCTCTGAGAAGTGGGGAGTGAGACAGAGGAAACGTGGAAGCCCTGCATGGCTGGTTAGGTGTCCTCTGATGCTGACAGCGTGGACTGAGTCTCTCCCATTTATCATAAGAATGGCAGTGATTTTCTGCTTGTATGGCATTTTTCTCATTCTGTCCCCTCTGAATCTCCAGGGTTTCCAAAACAACCCCACACAGTTCTAGAGGAAGCACCTGAAACAAGAAATTCTGGCACCTTGGACATTGAGGAGAGGAAGAACAATACAGAGGAGAGGCAGTGGAGTGAGAAACTCAGAACTAACACTTTTACAAGAGAGTACTGGGGAGAAATCTTCCCCTGTGAGGGTGGGCAGGCCCTGGCACAGCTTACCCAGAGAAGCTGTGGCTGTCCCTGGATCCCTGGAAGTGTCCAAGACCAGGTTGGACGGGGCTTGGAGCAGCCTGGGCTGGTGGAAGGTGTCCCTGCCCATGGCAGGGGGTGGAATGAGATGGGCTTTAAGTTCCCTTTCAACTCAAACCGTTCTATGATTACACACAGAGAGCTCCAATCACCTCCCTATCATCCATCCCCTTGATATCACTGCACCTGTTTGCCCATTTTTCAGTCAGACAAGTTTTTTCTTGAGCTTGACCCTCACCCTTCCATCTTTTTATATATTCATAAATATTGTGTTCGCACTAACTGAAGTTTAACCCTATAAAAAATTCCTAGTTCCCTTTCATTTTTTCAAAAGTCTTGTAGCTTGAATGTTTTAGCTTTCAGATAATGAAAGTTCCTCAGGTGGAAGAGCTGAGCTTTTGTTTGCCACTCTGGCAGAATGGGCCATCTGTCTCTCTCAGCCAGTTCCCTCTAGAAAGTAGGATATTAAAGTTCCTGTGTCTACACTGCCACAGAAGACAAACAAGATTTTTCTTTCTGAGACTTTTGTTTTCTAAAAATACCAAAGTGGTGCGATAAAAGTGGAGAGCAGAAACGGCTCGAGAAGAAACTTGTTCTAAATATTTTAAGCCTTGTGTTATTCAGAGCAGAAATGTGGACTTTAATCCCCTGTTATACTAAAACTGTACAAAGGTCCCTGCTTACTTAACACAATCCTCATGCACAGTTGTTTAATAGCTGTTAAAAAAAAGGAAAAATCTTCTGGGTGTCCTAAAGAATCAGGAGCGTTCACTGGCCCAAAATCCTCTGAGTTTCTGTCTCTGAATTTAATAAAAAGAAGTACAACCCCAAGAAATGAGCTATCCCGTGGGTTTCCGGGTGTTCTTCTGGTTTTAAACACCAGCCATTTTCTTGTTACAGAACTGTGTTCCATTGAAGTGAATTTATTTTGCTTGAAGACTTGGCTATCTTGATTACTCCTTAAAAATGTGTGTTGGTGCCAGGAGTCCCTGGACTGGTGGCTGAGAAACTGTATCTTAGGGGTTTTTTTGTGTTTATCACAGAATCCTGGGACGGTCTGAGTTGGAAAGGACCTTAAAAATCATCAAGTTCTACCCCCTCTGGTGGTTGATTTATAATTTTATGTCAGTGTGGGCTTCTTGAGGCCCTGGTAGAGGAAGAGGAAGGGAACCCAGCCTGAGCATTGTCTCTATCAACGCTGTGCTGCATTCATGAGGTGAGTGCTGTAATCATGTTTTGAGATCCCCAGTCTGGTCCTTAGTTTATATCTGGGCATTGGTTTTCTTCCTCCAAAATGGGTTATTCTCTTAAGGGAGTTTGGGTGGCTTTGTTTTGTGTTACACTGAATTTAGTGTCTTTGATTTCAGACCAGTTCCCTGACCTGTGATTTTGCATTCTGTTCTTGTCCTCCCAAAGTGTTTACAGTCTGTCCCAGCTTGGAGCCATCCATAGGTTTTATTAATATATTCTACACCATCTAAGCCTTTGGCAAAGCTGAGAGCACAGGTAGGGCCCTGTCTGAAATGCCTTCCATCTGCTGAGGCAGCTTAGGTGGCGTTGCTTTGCCTCGGAACAGGCTGCCCCGTGGGAAGCAGAGGTAACTTTAGGTGGAAGGTTGAAAAAGGTTGGCTTTGTCCCTCGATAAAGTTGGACAAATGAATCAGCTTTCCTTCAACTCTCTCTTCACACAGTGGTTTAATTAAAATACTGTCATGTTTTGACAACCCTGCCAAGGAACCCATCATTTTGGTTTTACTTTTGTTTATACTGAGCAGTTGTGAAACACTTAATTACACGTTTTCTATGGCTTCCCCAGCTCCAACAGAAAATCCCTTTTGTCCTGTCTCTCTCTCAGTACCAGAATGCAACTGAGAGTATTCACTGGGATTACTGTGATTAGCAGTGTGATGAGAATCTGATTGTAAGAAATATGCTAATGCTCAATTTGTTTTTACTGAGCCACTTTGACGGTCTGAAAGGCAATTTATGTGCATTAGCAGTAATAGCTATGAATTTATGCTACAGATCTGTCCAAAAGTCCTCTTTGGCAGTGGAGGTGAATCGTGCTGGGAGTTCTATCAATGCTCACGCTGCATTTTCGTAGTTTTGGGTTCCAGTGACTGAGTAAACATTGACCAAGCAGCAATTTTCCAGCTCTGTTCCCATTTTAGGGATGTGGAGGTGAAGGAGCAGGGACTCTGGAGACAGAAACCTCTGAGGATCCAGCGATGGGATGCCAGACTGGGGAGGTAGAGCCAGATCTTAAGGGAATAGGAGAAGACATAAACTAGGAAGCTGGAGCCCCAATTTGGGGTACAGAGTGGGAAGAAAGGTTGAGTTGTGATGCTGAGGTCCCCTCTTTAGGAAGGGAAGAACTGCAGACTCATCTCTCTGTGTTAACCCTATGCTATTAATTCAGATGGGCCTTGATCTTGCTTGTAAACACAGAAAATAATAATAAAAAAAAAAAGACTAGTATGAGTTCATTTTATTGCTTCATTCATTCACAAATGCCTCCTACAACGGCTGATAGAGGAGACAGAAATTAAATGTTTATCCCAGCAAACAGAACAGCTACTGCATTTCAGATGGTGTCAGCCCCCGTACCGGTTGGAGAGTCTGAACCTTTGTATTTTATGTCAGAAATTCACTTTAAGGTGTAGGAGCATCAGGGGTTTTTTGGGTGGCTTTGGGAGAAGCTGTTAACACAGAGAGGGCCTACTAGGTGTTCCCTGAGATATCTGCAACCAAAGCTGCTCATAAAACCCCAGAGGTGAAGGTGTGGGCGAGGATGAGGGGTTTCTGTTTTCCCTTCAGATCACAGGGGGATCACTGGATTTGTTCACTGTGGGCTGGGTGTGCCAGGGAGGACTTGAGAATGACCCTTCTTGCAATGCTGAGATGGAGAAGAACCTGATATTTTTTGACACTTTCTGTAAATGAAGACAGGATGAAGTTGCTGTGTCTTCCCAGTGGAAGGGGTCTGAACTGGCAGGAATAAGCTGTTGCCTGTGAAACAGCAAGGGAAGATAAATGCACTGGGAAAGGTGACTCCAGTTGTCATCTTTGTGTTCTTGGGATATTTGTGCTCCTGTTGGCCTGGCCTGTGTTGAGTCCTTGTTTTGTGTCTTGTTCTCTACCCTTGTACTGTCAGTGCTTGGACAAACCCTCACCTGCTTGTAAGAAGTGAAATTTTAATGCATGTCTAGGCAGAAATGCCCAGTGAGTTCCATGAGCAGGGATCACAGAGGTGGGTGTCCTGAGCAGACAAACGAGACAAGCGCTGGGATCAGTCCCAAGATGCCCCCAGAGAAAAACAAGCACAAGCATTCACACCCTGATTGGTGACTAAATGCAGAACAGGAAGAGGCACAGGTATTCATGGCAATTTAAGTCATATCTCACTTGCCAAATTACCACGTCTCATGAAATTCACCCCCGTTTCCCCCTCCTGGCTCTGTCCCCCGGGTTTGCTGGCAGGTGAGAGGTTAGCAGACTGTTAGCATTTTTCACATGTTGGTCTTATTGAGCCTGAGACCTGTCTGAAAACTTTGTGGCTCATTTTTTTTGGTGTTTTTTGTTTGTTTGTTTGTTTGGGTTTTTTGGTGTTTGTTTGTTTTCGTTTGTTTGGTTTGTTTTTTTTGATTGATAGTCAGAGTCTCCAGAGAGTTTTCTGGGATTTCTAATGCTTTCAGAACTGTTTCTGCCTCCTTGCTCTGGTTGCTGAGCCTGCCTTGCCTCTCAATTGCCTGACATGATAGAGGCAGCTCCGGATTTTAATACTTGCTGTCAGCAAGAGGTCTGGAGAGCAGCACGTCTGCAGCTCCAAGAAATGTTGATTCCTCAAATGCCTTTTCATCACAAATTCTTCAAATGAAGTCCCTGACCCTCAGGGATGAAACGGTTGCAGGGGGAAAGAAGGGTCAGCACAGTAATCTCACAGGTATGAAAACCTTCTGCAGGGCCAGTTACAAATGACACTTTTGAAAAAGAGGACATGTAAGTGGAAGGGATAATTAGAGGTAGGACATACATATATTTATGTATGAGGAGTGTGCTTAGAGTCAACCACTTTTTTTTCAGTGTTTTCCTCTCTTTAAAGTAATGTTGAGACAGGAACACACGTAACAGAAAAACACAGATTTCTTTTTTTTTTTTTTTTTAATATGCACAGAACTGAAATGTAAGCCTAAGTTTGCGTGAGCTGATGTTCTGTTAGAGCCACTGAAGTGCCTGAATTTCAGCTTTTGAAATGCCCCTGCACGTTATGCTATCCTCAGATGGCTAAAAGCTGCTGTTCTTATTAATTTGGTGACTTGTGTAGCTCCTGGTGGCTTGGCTTCCTATTTTTGTTTAAGATATGGGAATTATAATTGATGAGGGATTGTAAAGCATTTCGTGTTCTTCAAAAAACGGGCACTCAATGAATTCAATTATAACCTCCTCCAAAAGAAGTGGCAGAGTTATGTGCTTTCATGTGTAAGCAGACAAAGTCCTTCTGTTGGTTTATTTATGAAAACAATCTGGAGAGAAGAAGGGAAGTTTAGGCTCGTAGCAGACAACGGCTTGATTAAACATTTCAAAGCCACCTCCGTCCAGAACAGAATAATTCAATTTGAAGGGAAAAGCAACATATATTTTTAACATGTGAGAGCCCAACAGTAGGCAGAAAACGTCCTGTCAGCCGGTGCTTCACACGAATTCATCAGCAGAGTCCTGACACTCTGCTGATAGAACACAGGCACCCAAACACCCCCACAGTGTCAGTGGAGTGGGGGTGCCCCGTTTGTGAACTTCCAGCAGGGAAGGACAGCAGGGATCTTTAGAGCAAGACAAAGGATGGGATGAAAATGAGCTGAAATCTCATGTGGATTCTCAGCTTCTGAGTTATTCCTGGATGCTGTGCATGAACATGGGATAAATTTTCCCTACACGTATTCTTCTGTTCTTGTATGTGGCCTAAACTTCTGCATTAAGTGGGAAATAAGGTGGCCAGAAGTGTGTTGTTTGTTGTGGGAGGGGACAAAGAACACTTTTTGCACTCCAGGAGAGCGTGTTGAGTGGCCTCACCAAGGGAGGGTTTGTGTGAGGATAAAGAGGAGGAGGAGGAGGAGGATCCCTTTGCCAGAGATGTTCCAAGTGGAGAAGTGGCACCTGTTCTGGCAGGGTGCAGCAGGAGATCAGTGAGCGACTGAGACCCCATCTAAAGTCAAAGAAATAGTTATGACCCTTTCCAAAAGATGTTTGTTTGCTTGTGATCCCTGGTGATTTGAGCACCCTTCTGTGTCTGTGCAGACCATGAAGACTGTGAGACACATCTCACTGGGGCAGTGTGTGCAGATAGAGGAGCTGGATCTCACGCCTGCTGTTCATTTAGTTTCCAAATAAGAACCCTGCCTTGTAGCAGCAAAGCTGTGCTGTGACAGGTTCTCTTTTCCCCACCTCACTCCCACCTCACCCACGTAAGGAACCAGGATTTGGGTCGAGTGCTTGTGAAGTCAGCTATCCATATGGATTGGGTGTCTGTGGGAACATGAATGTTTAATCAGACATTTGTTAGCAAGCTAAAGAGGTGACATTATGCCAAGCACTGTGCTGTCAGAACATTCCCTGCCTGCTATTGCCATGGCAACCACCAACAAATACCTGCTTGTTTCGTGTTAGCATCCCAGCTGAAGGAAAACCTCCAAAAGATAAAATTCTGCACATCTAGTGCCTGGGGTGGAACCAGGAAAAGGTACCACCATTTCCTAAACCTGTTTGTCTGCCTGACTGATTGGTTTCTTTCTGTCAGTCATCAAGGGGCAGAAACGGATGGCACATCCATTAACCGGCCACATGGGCTGAGTTTTAATTGAAGTCGTTGGGCAAAAATATTCATCATTTCTCGAGAGTTGGCCCAAATATGTTCATTAAAACCTCAGTGGAGCGTGCATATATTTCAAATAGCAAAATACTGGGAGCCAAGTGCTTCCTCTGAGGAATACCTTGCTTCCAAGATGAATTCCACTGATGAATTCTGCTGCTGAAGGGAATAGTGGCCTGGCTGGCCCCTCGGTAGCTGTTCAACAAACCACAAAAGAAAGTCTGTTTCTGCTGGACTGCTTGAAAATTCCCTCATATCAATGTTTCATGGCATGTCCTAGGAGGCCTGGGGACAGGCTTGTGTTAGGGATTCCTCTGGCAGAGCCCAGCCTCATCTAAAAAAGCCTCAGTCTCCACCTAACCCACCTCCCTGCTGAAGATCACGCCGTGGGTGTTGCACGGGTGGGTTTCCAGGCATTCCTGTGTTCTTTGCATCCGTGCCCTTTTCCTTTCTCCCTCATCCTCGGAGCAGCTCCCCAGAAGCAGCTCAGAAGAGGAATTAAAGAAGGAGGATAGTTCCCAGTGGTCTCCCCGTCCTCCTCCCTCACCACAGACCTTTGCTAGGTAAGGAGGTGACGCAGGATGAGCGTCTCCATCTTCCCCCATGCCCCCAGTCCACCTCCCTGCTTCGCTCTAGGGAGGAGCCTGGGAAAACACCCAGCCTCGGGGAGCCTCATCTCCCTGGCACGAGGGAGCAGCTGGAGCATTAGAGCCAGCTGTTTAAACCCTGCTGGCTCTGGGGTGAAGCTGGCAGGTGCAGCAGAGCTACCTGTGGCCCCCCGAGCAGATGTTGTGCTTTCTGACTGCAGGTTCAGAGCACGGGGAAAAGGCACCTGTCAGTGGAGCCAGGGCTGCTCTGCCTCCCAGGCAGCTGTGGCTGGCAAAGCTCCCACTGATTCACAGCTCCTGGAACACACACGCAGTTGCAGCAACGAGCGGAGGAAGCTTATTTTTAAATTTGTATTTTCTGCAGATTCGTGAGACTGAGAAGGCTCGCTGAGAATACCTGAAGATTTTGACTGCTTGATCTTAAACAGCTCTTAAGATCTGTTCCTCCAGCCGTATCTGTCTCTGGAAGGAAATTAGTGGGTAGTATTTTATTGCTAGACTGTATTGTTTCAGGCAGTTCTGTGTCATAACCTGTCCTGTCAAGATTCTGAAACTAAGAGGGCTAATTTCTGCCTAATGGGTAGGGTATGTAGGCACAGGTTTGATCTTGGAGTGCTGCAGAGTCAGAGAAAAGCTGGTGCACTGGCAGGGGAAGCTGTGCAGGCATTCGAGTGCTGTGCATGTCTGATGCCCTCTTGCCTTGGACACTTTTGTTTAATTGAATGTCAGCTATTTTCTTGCACTTCTCTGTACTTCAGCCCTCATTCTTTCAACAAAATCCCCCAGTACATTTGGACGGTATCGAGCTGATAATCCGTTTAGAAAGGCAGAAGATGAGATTAAATGGCAGTGGGGCTGTGCAGACAGTTTATCAGGCTGTCTCAACCACTCCCTGCCTCATCTCTTGCCAAGGTCACTCTCAGCTGAGAGGATCCTGTGAGCAGGCCCTGGTGATGACAGGTTACGTGGCACTGCTGTCACCTCGTGGCTTTTAAACGGTTAAGAGGCAGCTCTGGTCCCTGCTTGATAGTAGGCTGGTGCAGTAAATCCACGAGGCAGCTGGAAGGTCACTTTGGTACCAGCAGACTGAGAAATGCGTGCCCTTCATCTCCAAAGATGGGGTGAACTGCCCTTTTCAGGAAATGCAAGTTATCAAGTCCACTGTTGAGCACTACTAATTGGGCAGTTAACACGCCTGAAAATGACTGCATGCTCTTTAAAATGCCTGGTAAGAACGAAAAAAATTCCAGAAAATAAATTTAATAGAGCTTTAGGTGCTTCTTTTTTTTTTATGAGAACAATGTTCAGTCACAGGTGTCTAAATGCAGGTACCTAAATGAAGACCTATTCTGTTTCCATGGGAGTAGAGTGACTTTTTTTTTTTCACTGCTCTGGCCTGAAATTGCCACATTTTTCAGAGGTAACTTCAAAACGAGCTGTGGGCACATAGCCTTTTGAAAAATCAGGCTGATTGCTTGATTGCCTAAATTTTGGCACCCATATTGAACAGCCTTGCCATATTATTTTAACCATTAAAGACAATCACTCCCAAAGAGCAGCCACGGAAGCTGGACAAAGCAATTCAAAGCTGATTCTCAGCAGAAACCAATTTCTTGTTATTTTCATTAAAAACTCGATCGTGACGGTGAGGGGTTCCTGAAAAGCACTCATGGAAAACAGTTCACGGTGTTCTCCCCCCAAAATTTGGAAAGCCCTGATCTCTGGCCGGTATGTCAAGCTCCTTTTGATACGGCAGTGTGAATGCAGGAAGTACCTGGAGCTGTGGGTTGGCCACCTTGGCACCCAGAAAGTGTATTTTGGTGGGGGGAAACGGAGTCCAAATGTGACAGAAGGTGTTATTTAGGCCTGATGGCATTAAAAGCTGAGCCCTTGCAGAAATCTGGGGGAAGATTTGTTGGCTTGTGCCACACAGGAGAGGGATGATGGCAAAAGAACTTGTTGCTGTAGCGTAGCCTTGTAGGAATTCCTATGCCTAGAGGAAACACAGGAAAAAGAGAATTACTGTTGATATGGTGATTCCTGTTTGATAAACATGTGAGATTTACATAAAAAATACATTTGGCTGTAGATCTGGAAAGATGAGATGTGTCTGTTCTACTGCACAGAACTCTGGGATTTCAGTTCCTTGCGTTGTGCTCTGATGGCTGCGACTGCACTAAAATTGCAGGTGAAGAAGAACCAGAAGCATCCCTTTTTTTCACCCCAGTCCAAGGCACTGGGTAAGCCAGACAGCTGTGTATCATTTCCCTGCAGTGTGCCCGTGGAGCAGGGGGCTGCAGCACAGTTACCAGGGAGATGGAAAACTCCTGCCGAGAAATTCAGCCTCAAAACCACCCAGGGATGCAGCAGCCTGACCAGCAACTTCCCGCAGGAAATAAAACTCCCAAGACCACACCTGTTACATCCCTGAGCCTCCGAGATGAATGGGGGTTGTAAATGAAGAACAAGTTAATCAAATAACTTTAATTGCTGTTCAGTTATTCCGTTTTTGGGCCCTTTCCACTCATGATGACAGTTTTCCTGGAATCCCAGCGTGACATAACTACTGGGTAAGTTATTAGTTCTACTTAATAACAGAAGTTACACATCATCACAGCAGTGACTCGAAGGGGAGGTTGAACACACTCCTCACACGCTGTATTTGTCATCCTCTGCAATTCTGGATTATTCATGGCAATGCCTAGTGCAGAGTTTGCATTTTCCCTGAGCTCTTGTTACTGCCAGGGTGCTGCTGCTGCTGCTGCTGCTGGCTCTGTTTTACATCTTGCTGCACAGTTCGTGGTGATGACTGGAGAACATTTGCAGCCTTTTGTACTCCTTCGGGTCGTTAATCGAATCTGCTCGGGTGGCTGAGCACTCTGTCACAGTTCAAACGACAGCATTCTCTAAGTCCTGTTTTAAGTTAAATGGGATTGATTAGTGACAAGGCAAAATGTAAATGGCTGTCAGGATTTTTTAAGTGTGTGACTGTAATAGGAGCAAAAGCTGATTATGACTTGAGCACAAATCGACTGTTTCCATTAATTATTAAATTAATTATTAAGCTGTACTTTCTCATTTTGCATAGTGGACACATCAACCGTTTGTTTTGATGCATCTTCTGCATTTTATGGAACCATTTTCTTCCAGTTACAGATCACCTAAGGAGGAGGATGAGAGATGATGGCTTATTACATCTTTTCAGAGGCAGTTCTGCCTGGGTCAATCAGCCTGGCCTGTGGGGAAGGAATGTGCAGAAATCCTCGTGGGGTGGGGCAAGGACAAGATGTTTCAGATCCTTTCTCTCCGTTGCAGGGGTTTCATTGAAGGTGTTTGCAGGAGCGATTCTTTCAGGTGAAAAAAAGTGCTTTTCTGGGGTGGTCTGTGCTTTGTTTGTGGCCACTGAATATTCTGTCGTGAAACTGCTTTATATCCACGTGAAGCTGTTTTTGTTAAGATTCTTCTTTTCCTTTATACCCCTGAAAACTCTTTCATGTGCTCTGGCATTTGCTGTTGTTTCAGTTAGGCACTTGTTATTCAGCGAGCTTTGCGGTCCTCGAGCCTCCTCCTCCTCCACGTGGGTACCTGCTGCTTTGGGGATTGCTCTGCATTTACACCTTGCCACATAAAGGGAGATATCCAGCTGACCGTGTTTGGTTTATTTTATTCTCCCTTTTGTATCGCTTACTAGGCAGCTTCTCAAAGCAGTTCTTTTGATGTGTTGTTGCTGTTAAGTTCTGTCCTCAGACAGAGGAGGCAGGAAAAACCATCGTGTAAATCAGACAATCAGACACTGAGTCTGGGTCCTGAAATGTGTCTTTTTTGAAGCTTTTTCCCTGAAACTCTTCTTGCAGGACGCAACAAGGTGCCACTGAACAGACCCTCAGCCAGTGCTGTGCTGATTTCCTGGGCCAGTTTTACTGGTGCCACCACGTTTTCCAGCAGAGAACAAATATTTCTCCTTCCTGGGAAGCAGTCAAATGTCATTTTGTTTGCATCTTCTTCAGACTCTTAAAATGCTGTGGGAAAAAATAAAATTGTCAGAAGAGCAATGATTGTTTTTTTTTTTTTCCTGTAGTGTCATACACAGTAACACTTGGAAATTACCTGATTCAGAAATGCTACAGAAGCTGCTTATTTTGATAGCCTTCCAATAACAAGCATGATTATGAGGTGTGAGGCTGTCATCAGCATTTGCAGCTAGAAGCCAGGTTTCCCCCTGCTTTCATTTTTCACCTGATGTAACGTAATTTGGGACAACCAGGTTAATCTTTCCACTTCACACCCCATGAAGAGCAGTCCAGTTCAGGTTCAGATCACCTTACTCCCTAACACGTCTCAAAATGCTCAGACAGATCGAGCCCATTCTGAGTATCAGGATATATGATGGGTCCCTGGGGCACCACGAGATAAAGGTTTATTTTCCTGCCCGAGACTCGAAATACTGAAGCCACACAATGGAAAGTTGTTTAGCTCCAAAAGGATTACGGGGATTTCCAGAGATTTTAATCCAGGGAGGATTCCTAATTACTGCAATAATGGTTTTTCTTGCAATAGTTCAGAAATCTTTGCTGAGCAAAAAGCGTCGTGCATGCAAACAAATTCAAAGGGTTCAGTTTTAAGGTGCTCCACAATTCACCTATAAATGAACACCTAGTTGATAAAAGGCCTCTTGTACTGCACAGATGTGACTGTAGGGAAGGGAATTTGTGTAACAAGCCTTTTTGGAAGGTTTTGTTTTAGTGCAGACAGTGACTGAGGATAAATTCTGATTTGAGCAGATTGTGGGGCGGTGCAGGGATTGCAGTATAAATACCAGTCTTGTCTAGTTTCGTGTTAATTCTATTTAAAGGTACAGTTTATAACTGACTTTAAATGATAGTGATCTGCTCCCACATTCTGAAATTCCCTCTGATTCATGCAAAAATTCCAGACTGTAGAGTGTGAGTCACGTCACAAGGCTGACATGGGGTTTTTGTTGGTTTGTTGGTTTTTCTCAAAAAAAAACCCCAAACAAACCCAAAACACCTGTATCCACTGATTATGTAGTTTACCCAGAAGACTGATTCAGCTGTAGACCCCCAAACCAAGTTAATCTAATATCAGATGTGAAGAAGCCCACCACAAGTTGTCTATTTTGCCACTTCCCTGGGTAGAATCTCCCTTTTATTGCTTGCAGCCAGTTCAGCCTCCTGTGTATCTTGTATTATATTCCAGATCTTCCCATATGCTTTTTGATACCACTTATTATCAGGTGAAATCCCTTTGTTCTGAGAAAAATGACTACAGGAACAGAAACACTCATTATCAATCTTTACTCTGACTAAGTAGTGGGATGGAAGATGAGAAGTATTTCATTTTTCTGAAGATTAGCCAAGCTCTAATTATTGGAGCTTAGGAGGAAAGATCTTTAGGAAGCAGGTAATTTCAAACCCCCGTGATTTCCTGTGTCTTTTATACCTGCATTTGGAGAGAGAAGCTTTGTGAACTGCACGGAAAATCTCTATGCAACTTGTTTTTAAACGTTTTTGTAACTCTGGAATAATATGAAGATTCAAGATTTAATCCCTGCAGTTATTTGCATAAAGTACCTGTCCTTTCATAGCTGGATTATTTAAATATCTTTTTTTAAGAAACATTTCGATGTGGGTTTAACACACACGCTAATATTTTTTATTTACATTTCTGGGCAAGCTTACAGATAAAAGATTGCTGCAGGTCTCGGAATCAATGATAAAACCTCCAGTTTTGCACCTGTTTATGGTAAATTTCCATCTTTTGCCGTGTTCAAGTGTAAATGATGTGGACATACCTGCTAGGTCAGTGCTGAGATGTGTAGTGTGACAGACCAGCTCCTTCCTGGTACTCTTGTTCTTTCCCAGCAGCATTTCCATGCTGAAGGATGTGTACACACATTTCATGGAGAGAGTCTGATCCCATTTGGGGTGATTTCCTTTGTCTTTCCCCAGGGAGAAGATCAAATGTCACTGTTCTGAATTAAGAAACAAGCTTTGTTTTGCCATGGCTCTTTTTTTTTTTTCCCCGCTTGTTTTTCCTGCCCAGCCTTTGTGCTGAAATTTTCCTGCTGTCAAGCAGATGCAGGTCTAGGGAATTTTGGTAGCCTTGGACGTGAGGAGAATGAGCTTTATTCTCCCCCTTGTACAGCTTAGCACAGAAGTTATATTTTTGCTGCTGTGTCAATGCCAATTTGCTGCTAATTGTGGAAAATGTGTTTTCTGCTTTTCCTCCTGAGTTGAAAGGCATCACATCATTGTTCCATTTGAGCAAGAAATGCCTGTCTCCTTGTGTTACAGCTCTTATTTTCATTTTTCATTTTCAATTTCCCTTTTTGTTAGCTGCTAGATGCCTTTAATGGATTCCAAGGATTTAAAAGATTATGTTAATTCATTTCACCCACGGTGTGTCTGTTGTTGGTTTAGCGTTCTGGAAAGCCACTTTGTTTCTGGGTTTGAACAGCAGTCTGGTCCTTTTGGTGTCCTTGGGGAGGAGGTTTCCACGTTACTTTAGTAACTTGTCCCTTTTTTTTAAAGAAGTTAGAGAGAATTTTGTCGATCATCATTTATTTTCACCTCCCTCTAGCTGAGCCCACACCATCATTCGGGTGCTTTGCACGTGTGCTTTCCCCTTTGGTTGCTGTTGCTGTCACTTGCTGTGCCCTCTCACACCCCACCAAGGTACAGCTCTCCAAGAAACAAACTTCAGGGAGGCAGAAAAGTGGTTTGTTCCAGCACTGGATTCAGGAGGAAAAATGTTTGGGCCATCCAATCGTGGTGCTCGGGGCCATCACGCTCTTTTTTAGCCCTTGACAGCAAGTGGCTGTGTCATACCCCAAGTATAAGGATCAATACACTTTATAAATATTTATTTATAAATATTAATTTTTTTTAGACTCATAGGATTTGTAGATTTTTGGGGGAACCCTTAACATCAAGTGAGAAAGTGAGGGAGAAGGGAAGATGCCCCTGAATTCTTAAGATCACCTCGTTTTGTCCTTTAAAAATACCATTTAGGCTTTTCCTAATAAATAAATAGTTACATAGCGTTTTATTCTAGTGCCAACTTTGTATTTCTGGGAAATTTGAGGGGTCTGCCAGAATAGTTACTACACTCATGGGCATTCAGAGGGCTGGAGTTCTGCTGAAATTGCTCCAGCACGTTCAACAGCATCTGCAGATGAAGGTGATGGTAGTCAGCAACATTTAGGTGAGATCTGGGCACCTCTTAGCTGATAGCAGGCATTAACTTGCAGCCTAGTTTCCAGTTCATTTCGTAGTCAAAAAAAAGTCCTTCCTGCACCTGAGATTTGAATCAGTTGTGTTCTCAGGATCTCTCTTACCCTTTATTTTGTGTCTCCACTAAATTCTTCTGTAACGTTGCTGCTGCCCACGAGGAGATTGTCATTGATTTCACATAACAATAATGGGGCAGTTCTGCTGACTCATTTGCAAGCAGCGAAACAGCAGCAGCACAATGAATAGTTTCTGTCCCTCAGCCCTTGCTTTACTTCATTCAGTGACCTTGTGCATTTTGGCTAATGTTCTGGTCTTTATTAAAATAACATTTCTTTCAGCTAGAGAGACAAAGGATCAGAATAATCCATTGGAATGACATTCCCTCCCCTCTCCAAGGGCAGGAAAACATCTAGGTGTTGAGACAAACTCATTGCCTTATTTTGAGTTTTGAATATTTCCAGGGTTGGATACTCTCCTCTGACCCTGGAGTCCCTGTGCCCCTGAGAGTGGGGGCTTTTTTTCCCCTCTTGTGCTCAAGCCACAATTTCTTTTTCTACAGATATCGCCCCCTTACCCCAACAGAAGCCCAGCTTGGTCTGCTCCAAGCTGGAGCTGAAGACATCACTCAGATCTCCCTCAGTTTTCTCCTCTCGTTCCTTGGCTTACTCCAAGTATTCCAACATTATATTAATTCTTTTCTGCCATCCAGCATTTGTTCTTGTCTTGCTCTGGAAAGGAACTGAGTTCTTTCTGTTTGGTTGCTTTCAGCAGGGCAATGTGGGCTTCTCCTTTGAGCACAAGAAGAAAACCTGTTCCTGAGAGAGAGGCTGAGCTGAGCATCAGGAAGGCAGCAATGAACTCCTGTCCAGCCAGAGCATGCAGCTTGGAATTTGAAGCCCTATATTTGTACCTTCTTGCCTGCTGTCATTTTTTTTTTTCCCTATAAATTCTTCCTTATACTTTTATCCTTTATTTCTGTAGACTTCTCTGCTTTTCTTTTTATATTATTTTTTTTTTTAAATGTAAGCTCAGATGAAAGGAGTGGGAGCTCACCAGCTGAAATGGAACACTGCCAGGATTTTGGAAGTCAATCACCCTCATCTACATGGAGTGTCATTTGATTAGGAGGGAGCAGAAGTTGTCACAGACGTGCCTGCTGGGGCTGAAAGGTAAATTTAGCTGGAATTTGAGTCCTACTGACAGGTCAGAAGATAAACTTTGCCTGCAGAGGATTTGTGCAGTTGGGCCACCGTTTCTTCTTGACCAGCAAGGAGGTGACAGGGATTCCATAAGGTCAAGGAAACTTCCCAGGGAAGGTTTGTGCTTATTTTCCTCCAAGTGTAAATGAGCATGGGATCAAGGCTTGTAATCTTGATGGAGGGAAAAAAAAAAAAAACCTGCAAGTTTAAATACAAAGAGGCCCAGTGGCTCTGCCTGGAAAGCCCTTGCACCTTTAGGAGGGCCTGTGCAGAGCCCTCTCTCTTTGGGATAGCCCTCAAATCCAGATCCATTCTGTAGCTTGCTGCATGCATTTCTTGTGCTGAGCTGAGAAATAAATTCCTGGGATTCTTTACCAGTGGCAAAAGCAGAGCATTTTTATGGTTGGGAGTTTATGCTTTAATGGAAAAGTAACCCTGAAGCTTTACTGTATTAAAAGTTGGTGGCTGAAGAAGGGTATTTGAATGTTTGCTTGTAAATAGCCACGTGCTAAGGCAAACATTTCTGCCGTAATGTTGTTCAAAATTACTTTCTCTTGGTGTCTCGAGTAATTACAGATGATCTGCACGCAGCTTATTTCTGTTTATTTTTGAATAAATTCACCGGCTTCTTTCCATCAGAATCCCATGTCAGTGTTTTGGGTCTAATGTTCTGTGGCTTTAGAATTATCATCTGCATGTATATTCCAAAACTGCAGTTCTACTGTAAAGCCATCCTGCAGGGAGCTCTTGAGGCTTCCATGCCCTCATTTACACAGCAGTAAATTCCCAAATCTCATTCAGAGCCAGTGCTTTCCCTGTGACTAAATATTTCGCTCACCCGCTCTGCGAGATAATTTTTCCGGAGTTAAAGCGGTGTGGGAATAACTTTCACAATTAAAGCTATAATAAACGATTAAACTTGAACAGATGAACTGTTGCTTTGGTGGAAATAGACTGTGAGCCTGTAAAACCTGTTGTTTTGGATTGCAATAATGGGTGTTTCTCCTGCTTGGCCCATGTGGTTCTCCCATACTATGAGGTGTTTTTTTTTTCTCTCTTTCTAAAGCACATCAAGCCAAGTGCAAAGGCTGTAGCTTCTTAAATAAATTCATCAAAACTAATGAAAGCATAGTTCAAAGATATGTGATTGCTTTACTTGCAGAACCTGTCTCGGTTGTCAGCTGTTCATTGAAATGCTTTTTTCTTTCAAGGCAGACCATCTCCTCCCATCAAGGTCATGTTTGATACCTTCTTTCTTGGGTAACAGTTCAGGGTGTCCTTGGGCTCAAGGCTCTCTGAAACGCTGACAGAGCAACAAAACGCTCGGATTGGGAAAATTAAAGAGGTTTGCTTTATTTTTGGAAATAAAACTTCACTTTCATCTTCACATAAACCTGGATAGCTGTGTGTATTTACGTGACTTCTAAAATTGAAGTGTCTTTTACGAATTTAGGACTTAAATTCTGCTGTTAAATCTCTCAGTTCCATTATCATGTCATGTATTTCTTTTGTCTGTTCATAGTTCTTTTAAATATTAACTTATCCTTCCCAATAACTGTTCTTTCAAGTTGGTTAATACCAGGACTGTTGAATATCATTGAATCATTGAATTGTTAATGTGGGGAAAGACCTTTAAGGTCAGAGTTGTGAACACTGAAGAAAGAAGCAGGAGAGGATAATATTAGGGCAAGATCCTGTCTCCTTCATGTATACATGAAATTGTGTTTAGATAATTAAGCTGGAGGATAAAATTCAGCAACTGTTCCTGTTTCTGACAGAAAATGAACTGATTTTTAGAGCCAAGCCAACATATCTAGGGGGCTCTTTGCTCCTCAGAGTATTTTAACAGCGGTGTGATGGTGGGATGATTCCAATCTAAGTGTCTCTGAGGATCTCCAGTGGACTGACAAGGTTTGTTTCTTTCACTTGGATAATTAAATATTAACTAAGCGTGTTTAAGAAACTTTGGCAAGTCGCGTGTTCTCTTCTGCTTGAAAACAATCTTGGAATAACCATAAAATTTATTAATTAATTCTGGTTCTTTCACACTGTAACCTTGTATTCTTTAGAAGAACAGTGTTGGTTTTGTAGACCCACAGAGCCCTGTCAATGCTTTTTGTGCTGTGCAATCTGAAAATAAATACCAAATAAATCCAGGAGAGGGGCGGGGCTGGCAACCTCTGATAAATGGTGGTGTACTTTATGAAAGGAGAGGATGATGTCTGGCTTCTGTTCTTGACTGGTTATGTTTGGTGTCAGGTTGTGAGGGGCTGAAATCCTCGTCTCAGGGTCAGTCGTGCCTCAGCCTTTCCACTTTCCAAGTGCTGCACCCACCACATGAACTCAGGATTGAAGAAACACAAAGGTGGTGGGACCTGGGTTTGCTGCTCTTCATTAGAGAGAAAGGCCTTCAGAATCTGGAGATGGATACGTGAGCAGCTTTTCCTTTGCCACCCATTGCTGGAAGTGGAAGAAACTGATGCCTGCATTTACCCATCTTCACAGAACCATCATGGATTGGAATTTCCTTGGTCACCGGTAAAGCATCTTGCTGGCCCAAATGTCCTCCAGATCTTCAGCATCCATTTCCCCTTCAGGTCTCTTCTTCACAAGTCCTTGGGTAAGTGATGTTACCCAGAGTGTGTAAGTTTTGTTGGTATTTTGGATTTTTTTCATGCCATCTCGAGCTGCTGCAAGTGGTTCTATCACTCACCAGCGCTCAGCAGCGAGCTGAATCTCCTGACTGTCACTTGGATGGTGTCACTTTGGTCTTGACTGGCATTTCACTGAGCCCCTGATAAACTCACATGCTTGGTTCCATCAAAGCACCGTTGCTTTGTGCAGACTGAGGCCCAGTTTAAGCTGTTGTTGATGTAACTGCACAAAGAAAGTGATCTCTCACTGCAGCACTTGCCTGTGCTGCCTGTGGCTTAATCACAATCTTTACACAGCTGTAAAGCTCGTTTTGCTTTGCAGAGGTTGTGGCACAAAATAATGGCTTGCTGTGCATCTCTCTGCTTATATTGGCTTTTTTTTTAGTGAGGGTTTGGGTTTCCCTTTTCCTGAGAGGTTTTTTCTTAGCCTTTAAACTCATTTAATGTAATATTTACGTCGTTACATGTCTTGAAATGGCTTTGCTCATTAGAAAAATAATAAATAAAAATCAGGCAGCAGGTTACTTGGAAGTCTTTTCTTCCAAAGTTTTGCCCTGGGCAGTTTAGCCAACCTCAGGAGAGTACAGGATGCTTGGAAAGAGGGAAACACAGTGTTCTCCTTATCCTTGCTGCTAACTCCCTACTCACAGTGAAGTCATTCTCAAACTTCTTGACTAAATCCAGGAGTTTAAATAACTTCCTGAGAATTGTTTAGGCTCCCTGTCCTTGCTGGGAAAGAACTGCTAAAAAACCCACCAGCATCCCAAAAATAAAAACCACCTTTTTCTTGTTTTCTTTACAACTTATTTTTAAACACTGTGATTAAAAAAAAAAAAAAGAAAAAAAAAGAAAGAGAGAAAGAAAAAGAAAGAAGGGAAGGGGAAGGGAAGTACACCACTAATGGTTTCAGCAGGGATGTCCCAGCCCTCCTGGTGTGGGAAGATAAACTTGATGATCTCTTGAGCTCCTTTCAAGACCCATTTTGTATCAATACACTCACCCTGATTAGGTAAGTACATTTCCCTGATGTTACACTGGCATCATTTGTTTGCTTATTTACACTCACCTCGTTCTCTGAGAGTTTTGTTGACCAGGTAATGAACCAAATGAGTGAATTCTCTTGTCCTGTATGCAGAATGTTTACTAAGTGGTGTACCCAGCAGTTAATTCTGATTGAAGCCCTGACCACGTCAAATACATCAGTCACATATTAGTGCAGCTGATTAATCTTCATCACCACCACGTCTGACACCAGCTGAAATCTGAATACACCCTTTGTGAAGGCAAGTGCAGATACTGAGGGACAAATTGCAATTACTCCACTCTCCTCTCTCCTTAAAACCATCTCCATAATATTATTCCCTGCCATACTGTTCTATACAAACCCTTCTGTTCCATCTGCTGTAGGAATATCCTTAGGAAATGCTTGTCTGTGTCTGAGTCAGACAGAGAGTTACAGACTAATAGGATGAACAAAGAATGCAGGAGTTGCTCAGGACCTTTATATGCCTAGTTCTCTCTTTTTAATTTTCACCTTCCATCATATTTCATTAAGTTTTGGTGCTTTGGAAGGAGTGCATGGAGGGATAGTGCTAAAATGTTAAATATAATTAGAAATGCTTCTGCAGCAAAGAATATTAATAATTTTTCCCCTCTTTAAGAATTCCACGAGAGAAGTGGTAATGATTTGCTTTCATATGCTTTAGTTCCCTGGATGCTAATACCCAAACAAAGATCAATATATGGTGTGTTTCTGAATACAGCCTATTAATTTGTTATTTTAACATCTCAGGCTAGCAATATCTCTGTTATCTTTGTTAATTTTCTTGTAATTAGAGAAACTCCTGGAACAATGTGCTTTTCAATCCCCGGGAGGTTTTTCTTGCCATGTTAAAAGGGTTTCCAGATAATGATCTGAAGTGAATTAAAGATTAGTTCTATCAGTAAAATTTAACAAATGAGTCTGGTGTGGAAAAATAGAGATTGAAAAGTTAAATCAGTGCTGCTGCTGGACACAAGAAACTACTCTCAGAACACATCCACACCGCCTTCTTAGCGTGACTAGTCCTGAAAATATCCTTTCTCCAAAGAAAGATTTGGGTTTTTTTCTTTCCATTGGTATTTTATACGGGTGTCATGTGACATCACACTCATATATACATATATGGAAATAGTTGGGCAGCTCCACCTCAAATCCAGGACAAACTCGGGATGCTCTCACACTCAGCTGCTTGGCCTTGCTCGCCTTTGGGGAAGCAGAATTCCTTCTCTTTGAACCTTGTAAGTAGGTAGAGAAGCACAACTACTGTGCTTACAGCAGTGGAGTCCTTGGATTGCGGGGGAACATTGAACAGCAGCTGTAGGTGCTGTCAGCACCCAGGGGGAGGCAGAGCAGGAACAACATTTCCCAGCGCTGCAGCTGGATCTGCAGGCTGAGCTGATTTACCTGCCGGTTCTAACCGGGGCTCTGCCGTGACTTTGCTGTGCTTGGGTGATGTTTCCTCCTCCGGCAGAGCAAATAGCTGAATGTTTCAGCAGCAGTTTCATCCCTTCCAGTCTCATCAGTCACCCTGGGAATTTGCTGATGGCGGCTATTGATCAGAAATCTTAGTGTTCTCTCAGCCTTCCCCTGAGGCAGCAACACTGAACCTAAAATAATAAAGAATCTTCTCCGTTGTGCAAAGTGCTGTTCTGCTGGCAATGCCCTTCCCCAGGCCAGAGGAACGAGGTGTTTCCCCCCATTCCTCATTCTCAAAGTTATCTAAAAATCTCTTCCTTAGTTATTCATGTGGTACTCGTGCTGCTGTCCTTTCACTGGCTTTTTGTTTTGGTTTTTTTTTTTTCACTCTTAGAAGAGCTCTTGTAAAGATAATGCTGCCCACAGTTTCCCTAACAAGTTAGGCGAGCCACCATGAAAGGATTCTGCAGAATCACGCCGTAAATCCCCCTGAACAGGTGCTATTGATTTCTGAAGAGGCCTTGCTGGAAAAGGAATGTGCTGCTCAGGTCTCCAGGGGTGTTACTAAAAGGACAATAGCACCAGAGAAGCAACAGCGGGAGAAAATCAATTCCCTGACTACTTTTTTGTTTGGTTGTTCTCAAGTGGATTATCCGGGGGAGAGTGGATGGATCGAGCTGTGTTATTTCAGCTGGGCTGAGAGCTGCTTCCTTTTTTGTATCAGGAGGTGTTTGATGTGCCTGGAAAAGGTGTGAGCTGAAGGTTCTCTCTGGGTGGATGTGGCAAACAGAACTGTGGCTTGTCAGGTGACAATTTTTTTAAAATTTTATTTATTTATTTATTTATTTATAACTGAAAGCGTAGCAAAGGAATTGTGTTTGTATAAAGTAACTGTGTTACTCAGTTATCCTTTCACTATACCTGCAAGTGATACGAAATGCTTACATTCACACCAGTGTGCTGTCCAGTGATGGGAGGAGAGGAAAAAGGAGAAATTGCTGGAAATGAAGGAAGGACCCAGGAAAACTAAGCTGAAAACTCCCCCATACTTTATTTTAGAAAGATCTCTGATGTGCTGGTGAGTTGAACTGAAATCTCTATTTAGTTGCTCTGAGGAATAGTCACTCCTCATCCCTCCCTGCTGCCAGAAGCAGCAAAGGTAGAACACTGATTTTTAAATGAAATTTTTACATTTTTAATGAAGCTAAAATCGCCTGCTCTTTTCATCTACCTTTTCCCCAGTCACTCCCCGTGTCAATAGTCATTGTACTTGTTCCTTCATCTTTGGAAAGGCACTGTTATCCTCAAGGGATATGTTTATCAGAGAGATGTGTTTTCACCTTCTTCCTCTGTATTGTTGTTCTTTACATCAAGTATTTCAGCTTGTGTCCACAGGAACAGATTTTTGAGTGCATTTTAATTTGTCCTGTTCGGGACAAGCAAGGAAAAAGCGCTGGAAATACTTTTTAAGTACCTACATGATTTTGGAGCCTATTTTCAAAGAACAGGGCTTTTAAAATCTTGGGAAACCCTTGAGAAACTCTTGAGAAATGCCAGGGAACTGATGATATTTCTAGGCTGGTCCTTAGGCAGGCTCGACCAGGACAGCAATGTTCCCATTCACACTGAGAATCCAGATTAAAATGCTGGCACTTCCCAGATGATTCTGTCCATCTCTCATCCCTGTCTGCAGTAATGTAAGAGGAGGAAACATTTTGTTGTTGTTGTTGTTGTTGTTGTACAAAAACTAAGCCAGAAAGGCTTTTTGTTTTATTAACAGCTGTCGTGTAACTGTTTTCTTGATAATATCAATCTGGTCTCATCAGATTCCTGCCAGATTTTTTTCCCTCCAAGACATTTTCTTTCCTTTCCTGTCCTCTGAATTTAAACACTCTTAATTTAATGCTATCAATGTACAGACTTTGCCCCCTTTCTTCTCCCAGCCTCACATAGTAATTAATGATAATTAAAGGTCAGTGTCTTAGAGGCAGAATAAGAACATATATAAGCCCCTATTGACACAGTGCACTTACAGACAAGCCTTTAAATGGGATTTCTCCCCTGAAAAAGATGCTGCTGGGTGATAACCAGGTGCACTGTGGGGTGAACTGCAACAGGAGTGACCACTCAAGCTGCTGCAGAACAGGTTTGAGAAGGGAACCTGTAAAACCCCCATCCCTGAGGTTCAAAAGAAAGCAAAGTTGCCAAGAACCAAGAAATCTGGCAGTTTGGACTTGAGACATAGGTAACACTTCCAAAATGCCTCGTTTTCCCAGCCTTTCCCCCTGCCATGGCACGGGAATCCATGGCACGCTCCCTTACAGGTTGTCACGTGCCGCTTTGCACGTGGTTGGCTAAACACATGGAGGGCTAGAGGAGATGCAAAGTCTAAATGTGAGTGACAAACACAGCCCTTCTGCTGATATCACTGTCTCTGTACCCATCAGAAGCCGTCTGTGGCCTTGTTATTACCTTTGCAGTTCTGTCATTGCTTATGCTGCTCGAAAACTCGAGTTTCTGAGCTTGAGGAACAGCTAACCCTGAGGAAAATGAGCATTTCAGAGATGGTTCTCCCCTGTGAACTTGTCAGCTTTCCACATCACCTTTTGGAAACAAGGGGTGAACCTTGGCTGCCCTGCTCAGAGCCGGTGGGTGTGAGCAGTGCCTGAGCTGGGGATTCACTCTGTGCGCCTGCTGAGCTGATGTTTGTGCTCCATGTTTCACTGACAGTTTGTCCCCTGCCTGCTGCTGCTTCCCCTTTGCGCTTTGGGTAGGTTACTGGAATTTTCTCCTCCTGATTGTAGGAGGGTGTGTGGCAGGAACGTGTCTGCCTTGGCAAATCAAACCTTGCATCACCCATCAGCGAGTGTCATCCCTGCAGCCATGCTGTCGTTACATCTGACAGCATGGAAAGCACTGATTGCGTGGAAAATGACTTGAAGCATCCTCGGTGACAGAGGAGACACGAGAAGTGTTTGAAGGGGTTAGAGATTCCTTTCAGATTTTGATCCAGACTAACACTGGCATAAAACACTCACCCTGGAAAGCAGTCAGACTGCACCTGCTTTATAGTGGACTTGCCTATCTGCAAAGAAATACAAACGAAATTGTGTGAAAAACATAATTTTTTATGTGTAACATGAATACATGGTGGAGATTTGAGTTAAAACTGGTTTTAGTTGTGTGGCTGATGTAACTTGAGAGAAAAACTAATGCTGATGGGGAATGTCCTTATACTGCAACTTTCCTTCAAAGGACAGGTTTTAGTCCAGTCAGACTTATTTGGTGCCAGCTTTATTACAGACAGTAAAGTAGTAGATTTCATTTCTAAAAAAAAAAGCTGATTTCCATTTGTGGTGGAAAGTTTACACATAACTCTTGAGAAATATTTATCTAAAAAGCACCCCAACAACACACACAGAGCCAAAGCAAAGCAACACTATTTTAGGGAGCTGCTTCCTGCTTTATTTCAAGTTTTGAAATGATGCCTTGTGTTATGGTTATTTCTTTGCACACAGCCTCCAGCATATGCCACGGTCACACCGAAGCTGCCCCTGACGACCTCTGATCTGACAACACTGCAGCAGGAAACATCCCCACACTGTGTTTCTGTGACAGAACAGGAGTGAGGAAGGAGATCTCTGCTTCTGGGTTGGCCTCTGGCAGTTAACTCATAGACCGTGCTGTGCCTAAACTGTGAACTGGATCTGGTCTGAAAACTCAGCAATGTGCAGTAAAGTCATGTGCAATCACTGAAGTTGGAGGGAACAGCATTTTGGGGAATAGGATTTGGCAGTGACTCCAAGCTCCAGCTCCTGACTGCACTGAACTGCCTTTTCCCCAGGCTGGGGATTAATTTAACTCTGCATGGCTTTATAATATCCAGCTGCTGCAGTGCTTGTGGCTATGGACTGTAATAATCCTGAGCAGATCTCACTCTGAGTGGCCACCGCGCTGCTTCCCCACGGCTTGGGAATACTCCTGCCTCTGAAAGCAAAAAGCAACAGCAGGATAAATACACATAAAAAATATAAAAATATATAACCTTAATATTTTTATTTATATAGGTGTTGCTTATAGCTTCTACCTTTACAGAAAGCGTGAAAAAAAAAATGAGGTAATGGAATCAATGAGCAATTATTGAGCTGGTTTGATTTGTCCATACTCTTCCATACCTTCTCCCCAAACACAGCTTGCTCTCCTAAGCTATTTTTTTTGCAGATTTTATGAATCCCATGAAAACAGTCAGGTGCACCTCAGGGATTTGCAAACAGAAGGTTGGAATCCACCTCCGTGGCTGTCAGAGTGACTCGTATGCCATAAGTTCGTTGGATTTTTGCATCTTTCAGGGCTGCATCAAAAAAAAAGAATAGTCTTAGGAACTAACAGTCAAGAAAAATGACAGAGCCTGGTTTGGAAAACAAAACTAATTTTTGTTCACCCTCTCCCTTGGCAATGAAGCAGAAAGGAGTGGAAAGGATGTGAAGTGATAACAGTGATGAAAGCTGTGACATCCTTCTGTGGGCAGGCACTAAGGCTCTTCCAAAAATGTGGAGTGAGGTTTGTGAAGCGGAGTTCAGCATCCTCTGAGAAAATTCTGGGTTCTGAGAAAAATGTTAGGCTTCAGGCTCAAGAAGAAAAAAAACACCAAAGTTGCATCTCCTGCTTCAAGAAGGATATGGGGCTTTCTGTGATATTTATGGCATTATTAATCAGGGATCAGTGAGGATTCTCCTGTCACTGAATCAAATCTGGCCTTTGGAAACCACTGAAGCTACTCCTGCAAAGAGCAGCAAAGGCCTTGATGGCACACCTGAGTTTGAAAACAGATTCTGAGTTATTCCTCAGTCCCTGCAGTCATATCCCCAGAAATCTGAGTTTTACCTTCTCCCAGGAGCGTTAAGAACAGAAGAGCTTCTTGCCTTGTAAGCAAAGTTGGTAGAATGACAGAGCCTGTAAAACAATGCTTTTGGGAGGGGACATCCACCTTCCCTCAGTTTCAGTGCTGGCATTACCAAAAATTAGTGGTGTAAACCTTTCTCTCCTCTGTCTAGAGAATCCCTTTCAATGTCTTGCTGCATCTCTTTCCTGCTCCATTCTTCTTCAAGTTTTTCATCTTGTGATGTGAATCAGGCAACTGCTGGGATACATTGAGCCCTTTCAGGTTGAGTTGTAGGTTTTTCCCATCTGTGCTGATAGCTAACAGGGCCTCACTTTGCCATTCTTCTGCTTGTATCTTGAATGTTCCTGCAGTGACTCTTGGCATTTTCTGTTGGTAGTGCTGTGACTTCCAAAGATGCCAGAGAAGATCAAAGCCAGGTTGAGCCAGCAATTTACAAAGCCCAGGTCAGTGGGAAAACGTGGTAGGTGTCCCAGAGAGCTTTAATTCCTGTGTGATGACCAGGCTTTTTAAAGAACTTTATATAAGGCTGTCAGAATGTGAGAAGTTGTTTCACGCAGAAAATAAATTCCATGGAAAGGGAACTCTTAGTAAGTAGCCTGTAGTAATGTGTGTGGCATAACTGGCATTAACTCCCTCTGTCTGAGGAGCATGAAGATTGCATCACTCAGGACTGTGCCTGTAAGTAAATTAAATAAAAAAACCAACCCGAGTTCAGGAAATTAAATTCATTCTGAAGATAATGGAAAAATCCTGATTTTCCTTGCTGCTGTAGACATGCACACTTTAATTGCTGCCCGAAACAGTCAACACTTTGTAAAGAAAATAAACATCCTCTTCTCTTAAGACACTCCTCAGTTTTCTGGGAATGTGTGGGGACCTGTTTTACTGTGACAAAGCTCCCCTGAACTGAATGGAGTGTTCAGGCTGCATGGGACCCAGCAAGGAGATAAGAACTGATAACTTTGCCCAGCCTCCTTTGTTAATCAGTTTATTTCACTTTCCCCAGTTTGGCAAATCAAACATAATCAAGTTCCCTTAATGGCATGATAGATCTGTGTGTTCAGTTGTACAGAGCAACGTTATTCATAGTCCTTTTTAATTTCCCTGTATAGACCAATCTTATTAATATTTATTTTATAATCTACTTGCAAATTCAGAGTGAGTAATCTCTGCCTAAATGAACCTACTGTTCACACAGAGCTGTCTTTGTTTTCTTTGAAGAAATCGTAGTAGCACCTCACAGTATGAAAATCTCAAAGCACAAAAAACATAATTGTGAGGCATCATTGACGATGCCAGGGCCCAGAAGGTTTGTCTTCTTCCAGTTCTGGCCGTGGGGTTGGTGCTGGAAACCTGAGGAACTGTGTCTGTAGAACCAATCTGGAACACATTCGCTGGGAATCTGTAAGTGGGTGTTTGAAGGACTTAGGCACTCTCCAGTGCCTGTCAGTGCTAACAAGTGTTTTGTGAAGCATTTGGGCGCACGAACAAGGCTGTCCCTGCTCGGTAAAGCTCTTCAGTGTGCTTTTAAGCCCCTTGATTTCTGCTCCTGGGTTTATCAGCAGGAGGTTTTTCAAAGGTAAGAGGCTGTCCTTATCTCACAAATGGGCTAAGCTGCCTTATGGCAAAATAGTTCTGGAAACATTTTGTTCCACAAAATGTTAGTGTTGCTCTCCCTCCCATGACTTTCGGACCGTTCCTCTCTTATCTGTGCACTTGGGAAATGCTGATCCTAACAGTGCCACTTGTGCTGTTTATCCCCTCAAAGCAGCACTAAAAATGCTCTGTGTTTTCCCCAGACTGAGTCATCTGCAGGCTGATGCATCCACGTCAGTCATCACCTCTGTCAGCGTTCACGTTCTTGCATCAGCTTGTTCAGGGATGTGTTCTTCTGGATGTGCACAAATGAGGCAAGGAAGATCAAACAGATGTTAAACCAGGAAGAAATGGCTAATATTTTTTCACAAGGCTTTGTACAGAAGGACCCTTCTCCCATGACAACAGGAGATAGAGATATTCATTTAAATAAAAGACCCAACATCTGTTTGAAAGGAAATTACTTATTTTTTTCCCTGCCACGTATTTTTAGCTGTTTCAAGATATCACAGAGATGGAGAGATTAGTGGGATTATTTTTAAAGCCTGTTTATTCATAGACAGAATACCCCATTGTAAATCAAGTGTGACAATAGTACAAGTAAACCAAAGCCAAAAATGCTCACAATATTGGAAAGAATCTCAGTGTTTCGGTGCCATGGCTTGTAAGCAAAACTCCCGTACTCTCAGGGATTTGCTCCATGTAAAATAAGATGAAACAAGAGTCAGGGGGATCAGGAACACAAAAGACTTCATGGAAATGCAATCTCTGGATAATGTTCCTTCATAAATATATAAAAAAGCTCCTATAAGCACCAACTGGACATAATATATTGTACTATATATAATACATAAAACAGTAAAGGAAGTTTCATGTAATCTTTGGACTGCACACCTGAAAACTTTTCTTTTTTTTTTTTTTTTTAAATTTTAGAGTTTAAGAAAGGAGGTTTACTCTGTGCTTTATTTTTTTTTGGATCGAAGCTCTCTGAGGCTCCTCAGGGAGCTTCTGGTGGTGGCCCTGCAGCCCCAGCACCCTGTTTCAGGAGGGCTAATGAACTCTGGGAAGGCAGCTAATGTGTGCTGACATCCTTTGGCCTGCTCCTCCTAAATGTCAGATTTTTTTAGGTTGAGTAATCTATCCCTTTGTGTTGTATTATGAATGTGAAAGGCTCTTCTTCGTGAGTTGGAAAGCGAAAGTTACTTTAAAAGAGGGATCAGTTGTGCCTCCTGGCATGCATGTAAGTAGGTATTTAGCTGAGGCACGGGCAGTTTTAATGTTTAATTGACGTGGTGTTTGAGTTTGGTATATTCTTCTCGGAGAACTTGCTGATGTTTTCATTTTCTGCTGTCTTTCCAGCTTAGCAGCAGAGATGATTTGACGCTGAGGTGCTTGGCATGCTTTTTTTTCCTCATTTACTGATGACATGGGCAATCCAGAAACCCGTCCAACAAAAAAAAAACCAACCAGGCAGCCAAGTGAACTGGAAATGAGGAGCGTGTCTGGTAATGACTCCAAAAAATGGCAATCCACTTAAAAAAGAAAACAACACAAGGACCAACAAGAAGAGCTCTCCTAGTAGGAAAGGTTTGACAGGTTTGAAAACATTTGGCAGGAGATGTGTCAGCAAGAGCTTTATCCTACACCCTACAAGTGCTTTCTGATTCCTTAATTGTCGAGCTGGGCTCTGGCATTTCAGTTCCAGTGTAAGAATCCTGGCTCCAGAAGGGTGGTTGCACTCATTTGGTGGTGTTAAATTTAGCATTCATCTCCCTGGCTGAACTGTGTGGTGCCCAGGGCTTGGTGTGCAGGCATTGAATCCCCTGCCTGTGGATGCCTCAGGGCTGCAATTTTTTGGGGAGCAGTTTATTTTTGTACATTTTGGCTTCATGACTCCGCTAAGGTGGAAACCTTCTTGTCCCTTATTGTGTACTTATAGTGAGCAGCCATCTAATAAATCATAAAGCTGGAATGTATTAAAATATATCCTGTTCATTTCCCTATAAAATATCTCCGTGCAGTGACTTGTACACTTTTTTAAAGCTGTTGACAAGCTGCTGGTTCATCTCCTGGATTAATCTGTAGCAAAGTTTTATGGACATTGCTATCTTTCACTTCCAAAGGCAGCTGATATTGAGAAGGATATTCCACTTGGAATGAGCCAGGTATTTCAGTCTGTACAGTAGCATTTATTTTTAATTTTAATAACCTGCTACCCTTGGAGCTTAGACAACATTTAAACTAGGAGTTCCATACCTTATGTTGATGATTAATTCTTTGTTCAGGCAAATACACCATGAAACTAAAATCTCACTTGTGTTTTAAGATGCAGAGGACGTAATGAATTAATTAAGTGAACTCTAGTCTCCTTTTCCTCTTTGAAGATATTGGTAAGAGTATTGCTGTGGTTTTGATTTTACTTGGTGGGATTTTTTGCTGTCTGTGGACTGAATGCAAATGTGGCCCTTTCACTGATGTGCCTGATGTTTGTCATTGCTTCAGTAAGCTCCTTCTGGGATACCTGAGTGCAATTCGTGCATCCAAAGTCCCTTTCAAACGTGGAAGTTCTTTAAACCATTCCAGAGCAGTGGTTGTTCAGGAGAATAACAGGGTGAACAGGAGAGAGAAGTCAGTTAAAATACAACAGAATCATAAGTTGGAAGGGGCCTGTAATTATCCCCCAGTCCAACTGCCTGAAAAACAGGTTCTAAAACCCGTTCAGATATTCATCTAAAAATGTGGACTGCGCACCTTAGGCAGTGCTGTCCTGTTTGGTTGCACTTCCCCTTTCATTAGAACAGGCTTAAAACATCATATTCTCTGCATAATGCAAAACTGTATGGATATATGGATATATACAGAATGCTGGCATTATTAAAACATTTTGAAGATGCTCTAACCAAAATTTTGTTGACAAAAAGAGTGACAGGGGGACCTGAGCACTGCCCCTGGGTCCCATTTCCAACCTTGGCAGAGCATCAGAGAGCCCGAGCAGAGACTCCAGCAGGATCGGCTGTTGGTTTGTGACTGTACAGTGTCCCTGCTCCACCAAAACTAAGGAGAAACCTGGATGACCAAAGCAGGTTTCAGAAGAAGGGTTTGAAGTGGATTCCACTTAACCTGTCAAGCCTAATCAGTTTTTTTTCTTTTCTGTTTATGGAAGGGAAGCTGGGGACAGGGGAAGGCTGAAGCTTTTCCACAGTCGTGCTTTGGATCGAGTACACTTGCCCACTAGATCGAGTTTTAGAACTTTGATTGCAGGAATGTATTTGAGTTTCTTTTGTCCCTGAAGGGCTTGGAAGGCTCTGATGGCAGAGCAATGTACTCTCCAATAACAGGAATCAGTTTTCAGAGGTTTTCTGAGGCTGCCTGGTGGAGGAATTTTCTCAGGGCCCTGCAAAACTGCAGCTTCTGCCAGAAAAAAGAGATTTCTCTGTGATGGTCTCTCCTATCAGACAAATACAGGAGTCTTTTGGCATGGGTCTTTCAAAACACAGTTCCAGTCTTGCACTTGTGAGTCTGCAGAAGCTGCAAACGTTTCCTGCCATACCAATTTAGCAGCTTTTCTCTAGGAGTGCTTTGCTAGCAATGCTTCAGTCTGTGCCCCTGTTTGCTGCCCTAAGCCAAGTCTTCAGTTCTTCAAGGATGAACTGTTTTGCCCCAAATCCCCTAATTTTTGCTCATGTTCCAATTTATCACTTACCTCAAGCCCAGGTAAAGCTTTCAGCATTTGCCCCTTTTTAATTTACTTATTTCCCCCCCTTCCCACCTCTTCTTTTCATGCTTGCTGTAGCTGGGACTTAGATTGCATTAACAGCAGGTATTTGGCACCGTCATTTATTGCCAGCCAGTTAAATGTAATTGTTGCATTCTTCTGCTCTGCCCACCTGTTCGTTCCCATTAAGCAAATCCTACCTCCATAAAAGTGCTAGACTTCTCGTTGGCAGGGGAAGGATTGTGCCATCTGTTAGCAGAGCAGTGCTACGAGCCAGGCCTGAAGAAAGTAAGACAGCTAATAAAAATAAAAAAAAGAAAAGAAATTCAAGTCAAAGTGGTGAAATTAGTGTAGAGGTTTTCCTTTGAAAGTGTGCTAGTGGCTGATAGAAAAATGGCATTTCTTCAGTGCTCAGCTGAGCCAGGGAGTGAGGGAGCAGCAAACCTCTCTGCAGTGAAAAATGGTTATTAGGGGGGGAATTAAGGAATGTCTGTTATTCACAGGCTGAAAGATCTGATGAAGACATTGCCTGTGTTTAAATCAATCTTCTCCACCAATTTACCTCAATTCTTCAGACTTCAGCAGCAGTTGCCTCGAGAGAGGCTGTTCAGGAGACTAATGGACAGGAGAGAGAAAGGGCTGGGGGGATGGAGAAGTGCCAATAAAAGTAGGAACGGCAGAAGCTGTCGAGTTACAAAAAGTTGGGAGTGTCTCAAGGTGCTTGACTTAGAGCTGACGATCTTGAGAAAGCGATAATCAGTCAATTGTTATTGGCTGGTGAGGAGCTGGCGTTGTCCAGTGGAGATCAGAGGTGACAGGGAGGGGCTGTGACCTTGCAGTGCCGGGCAAAGGAGCAACCTGTGGGCTAGAAAAGGGGACAAAACTCACCAACTTCACCGAGTCTTGAAGTGTTTGATAAGAAGGCAGATTGAACTGGCAAGGCAAAACTTGGTAAATTCTCTTTTTTTTTTTTTTTCCCTGCTGGAATTTTACTCTGAGTGCACTCATTCATTAATGCAAAGCAGAGGGAAAAGAAATGCAGAAAAATGCAGGGTTTACTATCTTGTTAACACCCTTTAGGTGTTAAACTACTTGAAAAGAGGCAAATAATAGGGGACTTTCCAGTTTGACTCTTGTTCTCATTATCCTGACACAAGTACAGAAAATACACAAAATCAGGCAGTTTCTGTAATCTTCTAAAGTAGAACTCTGATTAAATCAGAGATAGAGCATTTTAGCAACAGAGCAATTTATTGAGCATGATTAAGAGTTGGAATTTCTGGCCTGAGAGATTAATGCTGGAAAGCAGAACCTGCCCAGAGTGCCCAGACAGCTGATGGGGTGCACTCTGGCATTGCCACTGTGTCCTGTGCACTCTGGTACCCTGACAGGCCCCTGCAGGGTCTCCTAAGTTTTCCTGACCATCTCATCAGACCCAAGGCTAATGAGATTTTTCTTTTTTTTGCAGGAGAAATCACACGTCACTTAGGGCCCAATCAAAATCAATTGCTGTACAAAGAGCAGTTTAAACCTGTCTTATAAAGTGCCCACCTGTGCAGATTACCTGCACCAGATGATGGGGAGAACCTGGCTGTGCTGCAATGTTGAGATTGTCTGATAGTGTGTTAATAGATGCTTTAAAAAGGTACTTGTGACACTGAGGCATCATGCTGTTTCGTGTAGTGAGTGTCTTGGAGGAGCTTATGCTGTGTCTTTCTAGACTTTTTGGTTTGCCTTAATAGCTCCTATAAAAACAATGTTTTACAATGAACAGAGGAAACCCTACCAAACAGTCCCAGAATAATTCAGGCAGCTGGCAGAAGGCAGAGCTCTCTGCCATGAAGACATTATGAGGGCCTACGTTATTTTTTCCCTGTCTCTGTCATCCACTTGTACATTGGCTTTGGAGAGGGATTTTATCTTTAAATATGAATCAGGCTATGTTGCCAAGACAACCTCTCTTCAAGCTTTTCATTTCGCTCCCATTGTGTGCTGAACCCCCATCAAGGCTTCTCCCAGAGCAACCGGTCACTTATTTTTCGAGTGGGATTTGATTTGATGGAGCAAAGAATTCCAAGTGCCTGATTTTCTTAGCAAGTCACTCCAGCAGGTCTCTCTTGCTCTGACTCCAGGCCTGGAGGAAGCTAATCCCACTGGCACCCGGATTCCAGCACAGGAGGCAGAATATCTGATTGTAAGCTGCAGGTCTGTGGTG
>NW_020955462.1:575879-581116 GCF_003031625.1 Empidonax traillii | reverse complement strand
TGCCAAGACAACCTCTCTTCAAGCTTTTCATTTCGCTCCCATTGTGTGCTGAACCCCCATCAAGGCTTCTCCCAGAGCAACCGGTCACTTATTTTTCGAGTGGGATTTGATTTGATGGAGCAAAGAATTCCAAGTGCCTGATTTTCTTAGCAAGTCACTCCAGCAGGTCTCTCTTGCTCTGACTCCAGGGCTGGAGGAAGCTAATCCCACTGGCACCCGGATTCCAGCACAGGAGGCAGAATATCTGATTATAAGCTGCAGGTCTGTGGTGGATTCCTGCTTTCCCAGCCAAGGCACATCCGTAGGGCGATGCCCAGCACTCCCCTCTGCAGGCTGGGCCGCAGCATTTCAGCTGGGATATCGATTCTTTATGGGGTGATGCTGTATTTTAGGCTATCAGAATTATTCCTCTTTCTGTATTCCCCACAGATGTCTTATTGCAAGGTACCTTTTCTCAAACCGAAATGATTTTGGTGGCGTGGCAGGAGCTCAGATTATCTGCACATATCGGCTGCCCTGTGGGATGGGGAGCAGGACGTGGGGTTTAGTTAAGTGTCATCACTGCTTCTTACCATGAGACCTTTTTGAATTCTATCTCTGTCTAGGCTGCTCTTCAGGGGGCCAAGACTCAATTGACAGACTCAGTTCAGATTTGTGCAAATACAGACTGCTTGTAATATTAAAATCCTTTTTCATTTCTTGTAACCTCCATGTATTTTATGTCCCCTTTTGCTCCTACTTCTCGCTCCTTTGTCAACAGACCTCCCTTTTCCCAGGCACTGCTCTTTCAGCTTTATTAAATAGTGGTTGTAGAGGAAGCTCCACCAAAGTGATCTTTAATTAAGTATAACAGCGGAGACGACTCTGCTTCTACTACTAAAAAAAAAATGAACGAATCTTGCTCCAAAGGTTTCTTTGCTCGTTTAGTGCAGATGTAAATTCAGTACCTCGAGGAACACAAGTCAGGTTTGTGACAAGCCAGCAGTAGCCAGGGCTGTGGCAAAGCAGCAGATAGTGGGGGCATCCAGGAGCTGGAATTTCAGACTCTTCACAGAGCAGCAGCTGAAAGATGAGCAAGGCAGGAGTTCATCATCCTGCCTGAGATGAGAGTTCATGCAGTGACAGGCTCATATGATCGCTGGTGCTCTGAACAGTTTGTTTTTCACAAAAAAAGAGAGAAAAACAATTTCCCCATGAAGGATTTATTTTTTTTTTTCAAACATTTCCAAAGTTTCAATTATTATTTTTTTTTTTTTTTAGCTGTTGCATCCCTTCTCTTCAGCAGAGGCGTACAGAGGTCTGGATCCCTGCTCCATCTGTCTTCTGGAAGTCCTTTCCACGTTCTGAAAAGCTGATTGCAACTGAGGGACTGTCTTGCCAGTTTGCAAGCTTAATGTGGCTTGCCTGTTATATTTACAAATGGGGAATCTGTTGGTATTAATGAATATTTATTGCTCATTTTTTTCTGTTCAACTGATGTATTGTTTTTGCACGTTGGCTCCACATCTCACGGTTATCTGTGCATTAGAGGGAGGGTTGAGGAAAACCCACCAAAGTTTACTGAATAAAGAAAATGCAGATGATACTGTGGATTGCAAGATACCAGTTCCCCTTTGGAGAATATGGAGGACAAAACCTGCACTGTGGAGAACTCAATTCTCTTTCTTTTTTTTAATGTAGAGATACAGCAAAAGAAGGGTTGTTAAGTTCTTAATAAGAATATTACAACCTTTTAGTGAATTGATTTAAAGAAGAGAACATAACTAACTTGCCTTTCTTTTGACAGACAATAACAAACACTTTGTTATGTTATTTTAGGAGTAAATATTTTTTTAAAAAAAATAGAGTAGCTGTCTAAATTATAGAATCTAAAGGTTTGGTGCTGGGGAGGGTACAGAGAGAACCGAGGCTCTCTCTGAAATAAAGAGATGGTGTAAGAAAAACCTATGTTTAGTGCCATGGTCTCTGATCACAAGAGAGAAGGTTTGGAGCTTTGTATTTTGTATTCTTTTGGTAACCAACTCCCAAGGAAAAATTTACCAGCCTCAGACCTTTTCTGAGTGCTTTCCAAAGCTACTGCTTTAATTTTTTAATATTTGTAATATATTTTGAGGAACAGTTTACCAGGATGACAGTGAGAGAAGCATCCTTCAGCCCAGGAATTCGCTCTATTTGGCGACTCTCTGGGCAAGTAGAAAACACAGGGTCACCTGAAATACTTCCTGAAATATTCTAAAGATAAATAATTACTAGGTTTGCAAGAGTTTCCTTTAATTATGGAACGGGACTTCTAATTAATCCTTGTCATGTTGCAAGACTTGCTCAGATAAGTTTCTGTAGGATGTTAGCTAGTTTTGAACTTTGATGGGCAGCAGTGCTGATGTGTCCTGCCACACTCCTTATGCACCCTTGAAAGGTTATTCTTCATTGTAATTCCAGCCAGAAGGGGAAAATGATGCTATTACGCCTCAGATATCAGAGGAGTCAAAGAGCTCTTATCCTCTTTTCTTATCCAGGCACTGGAAATTCGTGGCTTGCATTTCTGGGAGCTCTGCAACTCGTTTCTGTGGTCACAGAAATAGGATCAAATTGAAGGAAAGATGAGGAAGAGTGTTAATAACTGGATGTTACCTGGTTTTCCCGCCCTTTTCCTTTGTTTTATAGCCAGACATGCAAGAAGGAAATAAATATTAATCATCCTTTTGAAAGGCATGAAGATAATCCTGTACTTGTAGCCTCAGTATTTATTGTCCACAGAATAAATGTGCTCTTAAAAAAAAAACACAAAAACAACCAAACAACAACTCTCTTCATATTTTGCTCTTTTTTTTTTACAGGGCTGGCATTCTTTCAGACAAAGCGTGAGTGCAGAGATGAATTCATGTGGTCAGCACAAGAAAGTGGTTTATCTATTTTTGCCTGCTAAAGCCCTCACGAAGTCTTAACTGTCATTACGAAACCTGAAGGAGAACAGAGGATTTGGGCGTTACTGCTTGATGTTTTTCTGCAATCAATACATTTTCGAGGCACTTTGCAGCATCGATATTTTGTTAAGCAAACACATCTGTTTCCAGGTACGGCTTGCTCAGCTTGGCCAGGGTGTCTCAGCATTTATTTCAGCCATCAGCTCCCACACCCGTTCCTGTATTTACCCAATTTAAGAGATTCTTTTCCTTTGGTGGCTCTTTATGTTTTTGTGCCTTAAATTGCAAAGAGCAGTAAATCAGGAATATACACCACTCCTGATTCCTAAGTAAACACGCACACTAACTTTAACTAATTTTTTTTTCTTCAGAAAAATGAACACATTAAGTAGCAGGGTTAGGATCAGATCATACCAACACATGCCAGGTAATTTTTGGCCCTAATGGCAAGATTCTGTCAATGCTAAAGTCTGTGTGCAGTTTAATTACTGGGTAAGTGGACATTATATTTGCATAATGGCGTTAAATTACAATTAATTACATTACATTACAAACCTTTGGGTTTTTTTTTCATTACTCTCCATGAAGGTAGGCATTCATTTTTGGAAGCCATGCAGTGGGAACTTCTGGCATCCTAAATTCCATCTAGAATTTATATTTTTAATCTCATTCCTCGGGTTAGAAGCTGCCACGAGAAAAGAAGAGGAGTGCTACCAGTGCCTGAGGGTCCTTACACTGGCAAGGAATTGATATTGTAAGATATACCAGATTATCTGAGCAGGTAAATTACTTCTTGTACAAAGAGAAAGCCCAAAAAAGGCTGTGTTTTTCACCTAATGTAGAATTCCTTCCTTCCTACCCCCAGATCAGTGGCTCTGAACACAAGGGGTTTGGGGATGTCAGGGGGCTGTGACCCACATCATGCAGTTAGATCTGATCCAACTGCTGAGCTAAAATGCCACGGAGAAGGGCAATAAAAATCAGATTTTACACAGCAGAGAAAACCAAAGGCTTCCTGGCTCACTTTTAGTGATGTGCTCCATCCCTAAAGTGCTCAGAATAACATGGAAACTTCTTCCTTCTCCAGGAAAGTGTGAGAAAGGAGAGGCTGAAAGTGTCTACAGCTCTATTGGCTGTCAGTTGGAAAGATCAGTCCTCAGGGATCACAAACAGGTGTTTTATCCTGGAATTTGGGCTTTCCTCTAGGCAGACTTCCAGGGCAGGAGATGCCCAGGGGTGTGAGATGTCAGCGTGCATCTTGCAGGAGTGAGTCAGGACCAGTGGGGAAACAGCTTCTTCCTGAGTGACAGATGTGGATGTGGAGTGAGGAACACTCCAGGGCATCAGAAACGCTGCTGAGTGCCTGTACTTTGGCACTCACATCCTATCTCACTCTTTTTTACCTTTCCTTATGCTACTTAACTGCATATTAACTTGTGGTTCGGCTCGCCAGGTTTTGACTTCCAGCTGTTCAATCCTCTGGTTTTTAATCAGCCAGCTGGGAATACTTCTTGACTTGGAGCCCAGCCTTGTCTTTAAAGCTGTGAAAGCAGTGGGGTCAGATATGTGCTGGTCTTCTGACCATCATCTTCTGACTTTGGCCTTGCTTGATCCTGGCTGCCTCATGGGGCTGTTCAAAATCCTGGTGTTGGGTACCCCTTCGTGATATCTGGGACAAGGGGGATCGAGTGCTTGCAGGTCAAGCGAGCTGTTTTTCTAGTAGGTGGAAAAATATATTTCACAAAAACAAAACCAAAACCAAAATCCTTTTCTTTTTCTAACAGTTGCATGGCAGCGCTGGTCTTTCTTTAATCCTCATTTTTAACTTGTTTTGTTTGGGTTTTTCCCGGATTTTTTCCCCCTTTTTTTCCTCCAGAAAAGAGTTAGAGCCTTTACTATTTCACTAGCTTTCTCTGAATATCTTTGCAAAACAGGCAGAATTTTTTTTCTCTAGTAATTCAGCTCCAAGGTCTGACAGCTTTCTGTATTTTCATGAGTTTTCCAATAAAGACTGCCTGCTAATGATGTTTTAAACATTTTACCCTGGGTTTATGTCATGAGGATTTTCCCCGTGGCGAAGCATAAGGCATTTCTTGATCTGCTTTTTTTTTTTTTTTTTTTTTTTTTTTTTTTTTTTTTTTTTTTTTTTTTTTTTTTTTTTTTTTTTTTTTTTTTTTTTTTTTTTTTTTTTTTTTTTTTTTTTTTTTTTTTTTTTTTTTTTTTTTTTTTTGTGGGAGGTAAAAGTTTTGACAAAGTTGTGGGAGATTCCTCATTGACACAGGTTATAAAATCAGGAGGGAAGAGATAAAGCTG